>NC_138951.1:1060000-1115000 GCF_965226115.1 Aulonocara stuartgranti | reverse complement strand
GAATAAGTTCATAAGTTCTGAAATCAAGCAGTTAATTAAATAACAAAATTGCAGCAAGTTGATCTTCAAAGCTAATTTTTTTTCATGATTTGAATATTTATATTACTTGCTGATGCTCTTTAATACACTCGTAGTCCATCTGTAACTGTGCATTTTCTAATTAAAGAATGCAATTATTAATGCAATGAATTTAAATATGTTCAGTATTCATTCACTCTTGTCTGTTATAAATCTTACGGTGAGTAATTAGTCACTTTGTGACAGCTTTGCTCTTCTAGCATGAAATTAATAAAACAGCACCAGACCAACTAAATGTAAAGAAGCACAGAACAACTCTCATATGATGGAGCGAGCACATGACACTCTGGAAGCCGAGATATTACTGGACAGACTACAGTAGAAGTACACATTAGCTTTGAAGTGATAGCTTTGACTGAGTTAATTTGGTCATTATCTGGAAAACTGAGAAAGGCAATGCATGATCCAGCTAGCCTGATTTGTTTTTGACTTTATTATTACTCTGTGACAGATTCAAGTGTTCAGTATGGCACTGATTTTTTTTTTTTAATCTTTATCTTTTTTTCTTTTTTCTTTGTTATAGAGATTCCTGCACATGACACTGCCCACTGCATGCACTCTCAGTACAGATTTAATGCAGAGTGTGACTTTTAAACTGGAGCACCACTTTTACTGCTGCCAGCATCATGATAACGTAGCTAGAAATTGCCACAAGGTGGCAGTTTTGGACTGAACCTGAGAAATCTCAGCTTTTAATTTGTTCTCTTTGAGCATACAGCTTTTTACATTAGGAAGCTGCACTAATACCTTTGGTTAAAGACATAAATAGTTTGGGTGAAGCATAAAGTTAAAGTTAGTTGATCTGAAAAGTCAGCCTCAACATTTTAGTTTAAGCAAAGGATGGGAAGATCACACTCAGTCCAATCAGAAACAAGCTAGAGGGCGAAACTTACTCTTTAAATGATCAGTAGGAATCTCTTTAGAAAAGGAGCGCGATCGTTTCAGTGGCAGAAGTTTTCAACATTTAATTGGCCGTGAGTCATGTGGTCGTTTGTCCTGTTTGTGCTGACAGATGTTAGAAAAATTCAAACTCATTCAATTATGTTTAAAAGGATGTATTATAATAACTTTGTTTCTTCTAATGCAGCGCTCACTGAAAAACAGACTTTCATTAGCATAACATATATTACATTACTATATATCACATCTATATTATATCTATACATAGATACTGGGGCTGGTTCTGCCAGAGGTTCTTTCTGTTAAAAGGGACTTTTGCCAAGTGCTTACTCACACTATAAAGCATTTTGAGGCAACTGTCAGTGTGATTTGGCACCAAACTGAATTGAATATTATTGTATTTTCAAGCAATACTAGAAACCATGTCATTAGTTTTTGTTTTGTGCTTTGTCAACAGTTTGTTTAATTACATAAGGTTCAGAAAAACCAACCAGGATGCCTCGCTAATGTGCAAGTAGCAGTCTAATACAAAAGGCAGCATGACGTCTTGTATTCAATTTATCATTATGAACTATATAAGCAAAAATATATTAAATTAATTATGATTTAGTGTACAAATACATATTTCTTATTGCGAGATATGATTTTTAAATGTATTCAGTTAATTGCAGTAGCCTCTGCTCTTCCCCAGATTTGAGGTGTCGTCTCTGTAATGTTTCTTCCTGTCAGCTTAAGGTAGTGATACTTTCACTTTTCACGGCGTGCATAGAGTTACCAGAGGAACTATAACTCCATGAAAAGCAAGCAGTTGTGATAGAGGGATAATAAAAGTTCACTCTGTGCGTAGCTTCAGCCACAGTGCTGAGAACAATAAGCTTTCTCAAAAATCACACCAGCAGCAGCACGGGCAAGAAAGCATCTGTGAGCTCTATTTGGCCTTGCATTGGTGTGTGTGTGTGTGTGTGTGTGTGTGTGTGTGTGTGTGTGTGTGTGTGTGTGTCTGTTATTTGCCTGAACCAAGAAAGTGTCCCTGTTCGAAAAGCAAAGCAATGTTCAAATGTTTCTTGTCCAGCAATGTGAGATCCAATTTGTAAACTATTGCTTGCTTAGATAGATTCCCAACCCAAGAGATAAGTCCTACAAATTCAAAAGAGCTCAAACTTGCCTTATTTTGGAATTTAACTTTTAATTATTATCCTTCTCTGTGCGTTTTTTTTCCGCCAAATAACTCATTAATGTTCTTCCTAGTTTACTGTCATCGATGTGAAATAAATCAAGAAATCCTTATGAGTCATCAAAAAAGCTGACGATTTAATCCGTACATTTCAACACACTGAGAATATGTAAAACAGACAAATCGCATTATGTCGTAGCCTGATTTGTCTGTTTTAAACTTACCTGAATGCATAAACCTTTATGTTTAATGAATGATAAAACATATAAAGCTTATTATATTTTCATCGTGAACTTTCAGTTTGAGACAGAAAAGCTCTGCCAGGCACTGTGGAGGCTAAATAATTTCCCGCATAATCATTGGATATTAAAAAGAAGAAAAGAGTGAATTTAATTGGCTTCTCTCGTACTGTCCCTAATATCGACCAATCGAAACGGGAGTGGGCGTGGCTTGAAACCGGACTTTCTTCATGGCTTTTCTGCTGGCAGAGGGAGGGGTGATGAGAGTGTTGTTTTCTGTTGCTGCCGGGAACACACAGAGCTGCCAAGGTCGGTGAAAGTACTGCACACAGCCAGGCTTCGGTGCTGAGCTCCTGTAGACTCCTACACCGACAGACATACCGGTGAGTTTTGAGGTTTGCGCAACTTCGATTCGTGTTTTGCCGGCCGCAAAGATGGTGGGGTCTGTGGGTTAACTTTACTTGGTGTCTTGCCAAAATGTGTACCCGTACAAATCGGGGACTGTCAAACGAGTTCACATGGAGTAATGGGGAGCAGGCGGAGGAAGCGCCAACTTGCTAGCTAATATTAGCTCCTGAAATGAGTTACGTGGTAGCGTAATTGTTGTACTAAGTCTTATCTGCCCGCGGTTTTGTTCTATTGATATTCACATATGTTGTGATTTCTTTTCCGAGGTTTACTTAGTGGTGCTAGCTTCACGGTCCGGTTAGCCCACAAACTTAGCTCGGGACTGCTGGAGGCGTTAAATTCGAGCCACACTGCTCTTGTTTTCCCGTTGTTGATTTATAGAAACGCATTGTTTTTGCTCTATTTTGATAGCAGATATATGTTAGAACCCGGTTCGGTGAAAAGTTATAACAGTTTAACAACTATCTCCGTCTGAAATCACTGCTGTGTAGACACCGCTGCAGACTGATAACAGTGTCCGGTTCATCCTCAGGCAGGTGGTTGGATTAAATGATTTCCTTTCTACTGCTGTAATTTCTGACTGATTGCTGCCTCTTGAACTGGCAGAGGGGGAAAGGCGGTTATAATGTATTTGTGGCCTCAGTCTGCAGCTGATAAAAGTAGCTGTTTGTGCGTCCTGACATGATCTACAATGTGGAGCTCTGCGTCGGCCCTCCGGGTGTTATTCCAGGCTATACTTTATTATTTCCTATTACAACAACAACACACCCCCGCCCCTGGTTCATTCAGCCCAGTACCTCCATCCGTTGCAGTGCTGCCATGTAGGTGGTGGAATCTAGATTCGCTGTGCCTTGCCAGAGGAATTAACCAAACATAGTCCAAGAGCCGGGTGCAAATTTGTTCACAGCCTGCAGCACAGGCAGACTGACAGACTTGTCTTGACTCAAATCTCTCAATTTGAAAACCACCTTGATATGCAAATTTTTCTAGGCAATAAGAGGAATGTGCCCATCAAGGCCCTGGTGTACTGAAATGGCGCTCTTTTGTTCAAGAGGACATACAGCAACAGCTGCACTTCCCAACTGTGTGTGTGTGTGTGTGTGTGTGTGTGTGTGGTGGGGGCATGTGTGAGCAGATTTGCCCTGTTTCAGTCAGTATTCCAGGGAGTAATTGCAGCGTTTCTGGAATGCTGGTTAACACTTCAGAGTTCTGCATGTTAGACAATAGCTGGTGTGAATGAACCTGATCTCACATGAAGGAAGTTGAAATGCTTTGCATGTTATTTGCATGGCCAAGCAGAACTAGTAGTGGTGTTCACACTGAAACCGTGGAGATGTGCTCGGACACGCAGAGTCATACATGCTGCAGCATTTAAGCCAGTTCTGTTTGACTTTATTAGACTTTTGGTCCAATAAGAGGTCCTCTGCACTACTGGGAAGGACCTTTGTTAAATATTCTTATGAATGCATATTGTTCTAGTGACCTGTGATGCATGCTGTGTTCTGTACACTGGGTGTGACAAGAACGAAACTATCTACCTTTGTTTCAACAATGTGGCTAAAGTAACTGAAGTATCAGTTTATATTTGTTTGCCTGTGGTTGCTGTAAACCATTCCACATATTCCAACATTCCCAGCTAAAACGAGAACACGAGCAAAAAACGTGTCAGACTTTAAAAATTAGGCATGGCACAATTTGAATGGCGTGTCCAGCACTCTGCTCGCCCATCGTCCTGTCAGAAAGCTGCCAGATATCAGTTGAAAGTCTCGTAGTTCTGCGCTCTCACTGCTCAAGGTTTTCTTTGCAACAGAAAAACAGGATATGGTATCTCACACCCTGTCGAACAGTGGCATATTTGTACTTTGTGGTTTTTCAACCTGCTGTTGCATTACAGGTTGCCTGAGGGAAGCACATGGTGTAACACTTGCTGTACGTCACAGCTTGGGAAGACTTTTTTTAATCCGTTCCACTGTGAGATGCTTTGTAACATGACAATAAAGATGCTTAAAGATGTCTGTTTCCTATTCCTTTAACAACAAAACAGAAACTGTCAGTGTCAAGCTAGCCCAAACTTGCATGTTAGTTTTGATAAAACATTATCTTTATGTTGAGTGTGAACTGCTGTGATTGCACAGGGGAGCCGCTGGTGCCGCCCTGGCAGCCATTCTGCTCATAGAGTGAAGCAGCAGCTTTACTGAAGAGCGCCACGTTAGCCTGTCATGGGCTGTTTCAAAGGTAATGTGGTATTTGCAGTTTTTGCTGCTCTCAGACTTCAAATGAAACTGCTCACAGCAGCAATTTTTTGTTTGCCCGAGTCCAGCTATGAATCACAAGTCGCTTTGTGATACGACATGAGAAATCCCAAAGGATTTCCTGCTAGCGCTGCACCATTGCCAAGTCCAATATCTTGAGGCTTAAGCTGTGCAAGCGGTGGGAAGTCTTGTCGTGTCATTATTTCACCGTCGACGCCAGCCGAGGCCAGCCTGCAGCTTCTGCAGACTGTCTGGCACATTTTATTTATGCATGGCACATTTTGGGCAAAATGATGCTTCTTCTTTCTGTGTTCATTTAGCAATGTGGGCCGTTACTGATGTATGTGCGGAATGGAAATAGTATATTTGCATAAAGTACGTTAGAGAAGTCAAACATGAGGGCTTTTGGCAGTTATAATAGTTTGAATGTGTACTTCCTTTTAGGATAAGAAAGGATTTGTGTTAGAGTTGTTAAAGTCATGATTTCATTCAGACTGAACACGCTGGCTAAGAGCTCTCCTCCTGTTATCAGCAGCTAGTCATCCAGTTTGCTGCGGACCATCCGCCACTGCTGACTCAGCCAATGCTGCCATCTGGGCTGGAAGAGAAAACAGGACAGATTTCTCCCTGGCTCCAGAGCCTCGGATGCTCAGCTAACAGGTTCTGTGTGTTTGTGTAGCTGTTTTCATATATGAGCTGCAGCTTTGAACTTTGTTTAAAAAGACATTTCCAGCAAAGGTGCAGAATGTTAGATGCAGTTTGGTAACAAAAGTTACCGTCCAATCCAGACGTGCAACATTTTTACCTTGATCATTTGAAGTGTCAGTGTTTCCCCTCAAAGGTGCTCGATGCTTTATTTTTCCAGCATTTTGAGACCTCATAAGTTTAGGGGTACAAGAGTTGTACAAAAAGCGTGTTTGATCCAAGACGAGCGAGTTGTGTGTGGACATCTGCGTGAGAGGTCTGCAGATAATAGATTTGTATTCTGGGTTTTTCTGGGATCTAAGTTGATGTTTGGGGGTGGCTGCGCATGTGGCTGTGCATGTGGCCATGTTTGGTGCAACAGAAATCAACCTTTGTTGCATTTTATTTTATTTCTAGCCCCCTTTTTTTCTTTTTAAGCTACAGTATATTTTGTGTTTGAGTAAAATAGACCCCGCTCTGAAAACACAGCTGGAAGGCGTGTTTCTTTCCTCTATGCAGATAAAACTGCGATGTTTTCGGAATGTTCTCGGAGGAAAAAATTTGTTGTTTTGCTCAGAATAATTTCTTCTGCTGCTTTTATGTTTAGTTTTTTTATATTAATTAAAATCTGGCTGTGATTAGCAAAGGCCCACCCACCCTTCTGTTTTCAAGGAAGTGAGCTAAAATGCCTTCAGCTGGGGGTTGTCACCAAGGCCCAGCAATAGCTGAAGGACCATGAGCTGCTCTCGAGTCCAAGAATAAAACTACCTTTGTATGGAAAGCAAAGGTGGCTGAGTATGATTGGCTGCGTCAGTTTTGGGGCCCTGGTTCTGTGCACGTTTGCTTTCTGTCACACTGCCTCCATCTACTGCAACACCTTAATAAACCAGAGCCGTTCCCAGTGTTATCCATGACACCCGTGCTTTTACTGCAGTGACAACAACAAATGTCTGCTGTTAATTAAGGTGATCATTTCAGCTTTAATTGAGTGCTTACTGAAACAATGAGCCTTTCAGGCTCTCAGTCTGGCTGAGCAAGATAAATAAATCCTAACTGTTAGGACAGCTTATTCTCTTAAAAGCTTAAAATGTTTTTGAAGCCTAATCCTCCAACATTTAGTGTTCACCGCGAATATTGTTCTTAAGCCTCCTGGTTATATTACTCTGGTTATTTGTGTGTACTAGACCGTGGCCGTCCTGCCGTAGTTCCTGTTTTACACCGAACTACCCGTCTGTGTGTCTTTATCTGTCTGTGTGTGCGCAAATACGTGTGTGTACAACCGTTCTGCCTCATGACCCTGCACACTTCCCACTCACGTTTCACTTTTTCTGCTTGCATCCTGTCAGCGTGACAGCAGCTCTCTGGCTGTTTGCTGCAGTTTCGCTGCTCTGTGTCGCTGTTGTTCAGAGCCGTGGTCGTGATGGTCACCTCCGTTTATCTCGGCTGCTCGTGTGTTACTGTTAGTAGTCATTTTTTGGTTTGGTGTGCTGTTGTACTGGGAACGCAGACTCCCAATTGGCTGTTTTGAAGTTTACTATATAATAGGAAACTTTTTTTAGTCAATGACATGATTTGAATTCATCCGCTTTTATAACCACAAACTGTCTCACATGGCCTAATAACACAGCAATAGTTGGTTTTGTGGTTTGTTTGTTTTTTACATAATTATTTCAGTTTGTTTTGGTTGCTTTGGTTGTTGTTCAGGTTTTGCTACTTTGTAACCAACCTGAGATTCATTCTTATGAGGTCTGCGTTATGTCTGGTATTAACATGTTTCTGAAGCCCAAGTCGTTATACAAGTGCTTATTTCAAATTACTTACAACAGTTTGCACAAAATTGCTTTGGCAGTTCACTTGGTTCCAAATGCCGAAAGCATCATTTTTTCTGGGCCAGTGGAAAATTGGAACGCTTTGGAAGAGCAGCTCACAGTTCAGAAACTACAAGATAAGAGTCAGACTGAGCTGTGGGTGACAGTCGTTGTAGGGAGGCGTGTGAGGGATCAGCCAACTATACGCTTAACCTTTGTCACCTGTGATTGTTGGCAGCTGAGATGCTGCTTTGTGAAGCCTTGTTAATTGTCGTTGTTGTACAACACTGGTTTACTGGGGGCTTTATTATAGCCACCTGTCCCTGCTCTCTGCTGGAGACTGCAGCTCCCTTATCTCCACACTAACGACTGTAATAAATGTTGAAAATGAGCAAAGATTAAGTGCTGCATCTCAGGATTGTTTGGCTGTGTCAGAATAAACGGAGCCACAGGAATCACTACACTGAACATGAAGCTAGCTGGTGCTAGCCTTGCTCATGTTAGCTACTTACTGTTGAAGCAGTCGATTAGTCTACACTTCTGTTTGTGTTTAGCTGGTCAGGAAAGTCCGTCGTTCTCCCGTGGACTCGGTCACACATGTCAGTGTCCTGAGTGGGGCGACAGTTTGGAGCGTCTGGAGCTTAACACAGTTTTGTCCTTGTAGGCTTGATCACACTGACTACTGCAGGTTTTATTCTTACTATAACTGCAAGCTTGATAAAAGTACAACAGACATGAGTACTTGTCCACAGCAAAGAATAATCCAAGCCTTGCCCTTCTTGCTCTTCTTGCATCAGTTATCCTTCACAGCTCACTGAGCTCAGCTGTTGTTCAGCAGCTCCCTCAGTGTTGGTGAAAATGAGACCGTTAGGATTTGCCAAGTTCTCCAGTTTACTGTAATTTCATAATTCCCGCCGGGCTTGGTGATAACCACTGCATATGTGGAAGACCCCACAGCAACGTCCGTGTTGGAAATGTCAAACTCTCATAGATATGTTCCCTGCTCCTAGCACATTAAACTTTAATAACTGACTGTCGACATGCAGCCTGATATTAACTGGTGCCTGTGCAGTGATTAATGTCATTTGATCCAGTTGTCACTGGTGTTTATGTTGTTGCTCGTGGGTGTAAAAGTGTAATTATATTTGTGTTCGGTTCCGTAGAGGCGATCACCATTTAACACTAAACGCTGTCAGCCTTCTGCTACGGGGTGTCATGCTTCCTAGTCCATGTGGTGCAAGACACTTTTCTTTGTAAGCATAATTCTGCAGCGAGATGAACCGAAGGATGGAGTGGGGGGAAAAACAGGAAACATGGGAAACAAGGTCAGGGTAGCAAACAGTCCAGCCGGCTGGGAATCAAACTGGACTCACTGCTCAGATACACAACACATTATTTCTGACTTTATAATATCTATAACTTTGATTAGCCAGCTGTGGCACAACACTTGTTGTTCTGGATTTGGACGACTCTGAGAAGGATCAGAGCCTGTGCACAGTCACCGATCTCAGCAGGAACCCCGAAACTCAGAGGTTATTATTCATGACCCTCACCCTGGACACAGTCTGTTTGACCTGCTCCCCTCAGGCAGGAGGCTCCGGTCCATTCGCACCAGAACCTCTCGCCATAAGAACAGTTTCTTCCCCTCTGCTGTTGGACACATGAACAATAACCGTATGACTGTTCCCACCACTAACACATGACCCTACGCTGTGTTCACTGCATCATTCCATGTTTGGCACTGATCACCACCTGCACTCATGTATATATCTTTCCACGTAGCACTCTTAATTCTTATTCTCATGTATATATCTCATGTATAGCTCATGCACATATCTTTCTACGTAGCACTTTTAATTCTTATCCCTACTTTTATTTTTTCATGTCTATTTAAGTGCTATTTATGACAGTATGTTTTGCACTGAAGCACCGCAGCAATTTCCTAATGTTGTAAACCTGCTCAACATTTGGCAATAAACCCCATTCTGATTCTGATTCTGATGACAAGCTAAAAGTGTGTGAGGGCGGGAATGGGTGGCTGTCGTGCTTTACAGTGAAGGTTGTAAAACTAGTGGGCGAGATCTAACCAGCAGCAGCTTGGGGGGGGGGGGCTGCAGGCTTAAACTCTGACCCCGATTACTGTATGTTGGGATTGTGATGATTAATGTTGATTATTAATCTTGATAATTTGATTTTGTAATTACTTTGAATTCCCGACAGAGGGTGTTACAGGAAAAAATCGACTTTCTGTGACGTACTGCAGCCCTGCCAAACCACAATAAACAGCTATTATCATCATTTCATTTGCTGTGTGTGATGCATCACTAATGATTGATGCGCTGTGAACAATATGTTTCCCAAGTCTTAACTGCTCATTTCGACCACTTTTGATTTTCTTGAGCAGAAATTTCCATTACAGAATATTGTACTGCAAACAAAAAGGGGAAAGTTGATCATTTAAAATATTTATACAAAAATGACCTTTCAGTACTTTATGATCTAGATCAATGAGAAACCCTGGATTTACACTGTGCACACACACAGAAGCAGTTTGGGCCGTAACAGCGTGTAAGTAAGATACAGAGGAAAGACCTATATTTATTTCTTGAGAATAAATCAATGTGAGATTGCTGTAGCAGCAACAATGGCTGCCCCGTGGTGTGCCTGGGTCAGGCCAGCAGACCAGGGAGCTGCAAGTGTCCTCGCAGAACGCTTTGACGCGATGACACCGGCCCTCACAGCAGTGTTTATGGAAAGCCTTAAATAGGTTCGTTTTCATAAGCAGCACCTCGCTCTGTTTTTACAGAACTTACTTTGAGAGCGTTTCTCTAAGCTGTGAACAGCAATCTCATCTGTGGGTGTACTGAAAATGCAAAGAGTTAATAAGAAGAAAAATATGTTATTGGAGTGATGAAGGGGAAAGAAGCACTGGCTGCCGGGCCTCACTGGTAGAGAGCAAATACAGAAATGAGCAAAAGGCTGTGTTTGACCAGCATGTGAAACAGATTGATGTGGATATTGCATTGTTTTTTAATGCTAATTAAAAGTGTCCTGTTTTCATATGTAACTGACAGATTGCGAGTCTCCTTATCAAGCTGTTTTCCCTGACCCTGTCTCCTTTGAATGCATGTTTGCTTGACTTGTCTGAAGTATCTGCATGTCTACTGATGTTATGACCTTAAGGCAAGTCTGTTAATGTAATGCTTCAGTGAATGTAACATAGCTCTCAGAGAAGTGCCTGCATCCATATGATACCTGCAGTGACGCTAACCATATGCTAGCTAACCTTTGTGGTAAAATTAGTTTTGTTTAGCAATCGTGTGTTAATTACGTTAATTACTCAGCCACCTTCATCTGTGTGGTCATACAGGGAGTGCAGAATTATTAGGCAAGTTGTATTTTTGAGGAATAATTTTATTATTGAACAACAACCATGTTCTCAATGAACCCAAAAAACTCATTAATATCAAAGCTGAATGTTTTTGGAAGTAGTTTTTAGTTTGTTTTTAGTTTTAGCTATTTTAGGGGGATATCTGTGTGTGCAGGTGACTATTACTGTGCAGAATTATTAGGCAACTTAACAAAAAACAAATATATACCCATTTCAATTATTTCTTTTTACCAGTGAAACCAATATAACATCTCCACATTCACAAATATACATTTCTGACATTCAAAAACAAAAACAAATCAGCGACCAATATAGCCACCTTTCTTTGCAAGGACACTCAAAAGCCTGCCATCCATGGATTCTGTCAGTGTTTTGATCTGTTCACCATCAACATTGCGTGCAGCAGCAACCACAGCCTCCCAGACACTGTTCAGAGAGGTGTACTGTTTTCCCTCCTTGTAAATCTCACATTTGATGATGGACCACAGGTTCTCAATGGGGTTCAGATCAGGTGAACAAGGAGGCCATGTCATTAGTTTTTCTTCTTTTATACCCTTTCTTGCCAGCCACGCTGTGGAGTACTTGGACGCGTGTGATGGAGCATTGTCCTGCATGAAAATCATGTTTTTCTTGAAGGATGCAGACTTCTTCCTGTACCACTGCTTGAAGAAGGTGTCTTCCAGAAACTGGCAGTAGGACTGGGAGTTGAGCTTGACTCCATCCTCAACCCAAAAAGGCCCCACAAGCTCATCTTTGATGATACCAGCCCAAACCAGTACTCCACCTCCACCTTGCTGGCGTCTGAGTGGGACTGGAGCTCTCTGCCCTTTACCAATCCAGCCACGGGCCCATCCATCTGGCCCATCAAGACTCACTCTCATTTCATCAGTCCATAAAACCTTAGAAAAACCAGTCTTGAGATATTTCTTGGCCCAGTCTTGACGTTTCAGCTTGTGTGTCTTGTTCAGTGGTGGTCGTCTTTCAGCCTTTCTTACCTTGGCCATGTCTCTGAGTATTGCACACCTTGTGCTTTTGGGCACTCCAGTGATGTTGCAGCTCTGAAATATGGCCAAACTGGTGGCAAGTGGCATCTTGGCAGCTGCACGCTTGACTTTTCTCAGTTCATGGGCAGTTATTTTGTGCCTTGGTTTTTCCACACGCTTCTTGCGACCCTGTTGACTATTTTGAATGAAACGCTTGATTGTTCGATGATCACGCTTCAGAAGCTTTGCAATTTTGAGACTGCTGCATCCCTCTGCAAGATATCTCACTATTTTTGACTTTTCTGAGCCTGTCAAGTCCTTCTTTTGACCCATTTTGCCAAAGGAAAGGACGTTGCCTAATAATTATGCACACCTGATATAGGGTGTTGATGTCATTAGACCACACCCCTTCTCATTACAGAGATGCACATCACCTAATATGTTTAATTGACAGTAGGCTTTCAAGCCTATACAGCAGGGGTGTCAAACTCAAATACACAGTGGGCCAAAATTCAAAACTGGAACAAAGTCGCGGGCTAACATTAATATTTATTGGAAAAAAAAATCTTCCTCCAGATATAAGAATGAATCTTTTCTTATGGACTCAAACACGTTTTGCTGAAAAACTGAATATGGAACAAGCAAAGCTTAATCCTAAACAATATATATATTAGCTGTATAATACCAGTAGGCCAGCTCTAATAGTCATTTGGCACGGCTTCGCGGGCCAAATGTAATTAGGCTGCGGGCCAAATTTGGCCCGCGGGCCAGAGTTTGACACCTATGCTTGGAGTAAGACAACATGCATGAAGAGGATGATGTGGACAAAATACTCATTTGCCTAATAATTCTGCACTCCCTGTAGATGAAGGTGGCAGATCTCTTTTGCAACCACAGGAGCATTCAGAAGAATCTCTAGAATAAATAAACAACCTGCATATTTGGATGATCTTGATAAGTCCTCGAAGGCCGATTGTTTGGTTTTTGTTTTGTGGCTGTCTTGTTTTCATATTTACCTGACAGACACAGGTGCCAGTCTCCTTATCCAGCTGTCAAAAAGTTTTTCCCTCTCTTAGAATAAGAACTTCTTTATCTGGAGTATCTGAAGTATCATCAAGTCACAGTCTACTGATGTCATTGCTTCAAGGCAGTCTGTGGCAGTAGCACATCTATCTGAGTATGTTAAGACAACCTTGCTGCCTCTGTAGCTCTCAGAGAAAGGGCATGTGTTGAGGAAGTTAGCTTGATGCATTCACATTCATATTTGCTAGCGCTGGTTTCACACACAGACATGGTTCCCTTTGTATCTACATTGCTGTTGACAAGCAGGGCTGGGCAGAACAGAAGTGGCATTGAACAGAAACGTAGGAGGAATTTTTACGCCTGGAGTCCCGCGCTACGCAGCACTAGCTGCTAGCAGCCAGCGACTCTGCCTCCCCCTGCTCTCCGAATACCAGCCTCCTGCTTCTGCTTTCCCACTTGCTCGTTTTCTTCGAGTCTTTTCCTCCGTTTATTGTTCTCCTCATGCACTCTTAAACGCCTTGGCAGTCTCTCCCTCCATCTATCCCACTCTCAGCACTGACAGAGGCCTCTCTGAGATGTTTACTATGTCCGCAGACACCCCTCCCCCCGTCACCCCTCCTACTCACCGAACAGAATAACGGTCACTGTGACTTTTTTGTCTGTTTATTATCTTCGTCTCTCTTCATCTGCCTGCAGATGTTAGAGGAGGGATAGTGGTGAGTTTGTATGGAGCGAGTGTAAAATGACCCAGCTGGCTGAACCAGAGAGCATACAGAGCCGAGAGCAGCCGCTGAGGAGGCTCAGCTCTGTGCTCCGGTGACAGCGAGCTGGAGCGCGTAGCCGTTTGTCAGATATGAGATGTACTGTTTCTGAGTGAGAGCCTTTCAAAGAGCAGCACAAGTACTCAAAAGTGAACTGTGCTCGATGCCTGACTCCCGGCTGCTGAAGAGTTCTTCAGTGTGCAGAGAGCCTCCAGAGTGTGGTTAGCAGAGCAAAACAGTTGAACCCTGTGCTGGTATGTGAAGCAGGCTGTGAGAGGGGAGGATAAAGAGCAAGGCTGCCATTGTGGTGGTGCTAGGCAGGTTTCCCCTTCTCCACCCAGCCCACCCTCTTCCCTGCCTGCCTGCCTCCCTCCCAACAGCACCCCCACCCCCCAGCCCATGTCCATATTAGGGCAAAACTCAGCCAACCTCCCCTTGAGCTGAGCTCAACCCCCTCCAAAATGCCCCGCTGTCACATTTGCTCCAGCAAAGGGTGCCTGAGGGAGACACAGCTCCCCTAACCCAGTTTGAAGGCCTGTTTTCCTCGCCAGTCAAAACAGCCGAGGGATTTTAAAAATGGATGCAGAGAGCCAAGCTGGTGTGTTCGAATGTGCTTTTATTTTGGAGGAGCTACAGTTAATGGGCTTAACTTGAGCAGTTTTTGACCATATGCCACTTAGTGACCCCCTCCCCCCCAAAAGGGCTCATTACTTAAGTTCATACTGTACATCAGTGTGTGTAACATTTAATCATTGTTGTGTACTGATCCTACTGTCAGACAGCACACAGCCTAAAAGCATACAGTAGGCATTGGGACTGTTATGGTTTTTTCTTTGTCGCTACCTCTTTAGAGCAGCAAACTGAGCTTCAGACTGAACTATGAACTATTCTTAGTGTTGAGCCCCCAGTTTCTGTTGTTTGTGTGCTGTGCTGACACTCGGTGCCAGCTTTGTAGTGAATGCTGCTCGAGAAGGACGGGGCGCAGAGCAAAAGATGTCGTTACTCTAAAACCACTTTGGATTACGCTGGTAGTGACAGACACCAGTTAAACAACTGGTTTATGCTTGTCAGACATTTTCCTAGAGATTCCTAAACACAAGTTATTTCGGGGCATTGGTGTTGATTTTGGTTTCCTGTGGTTTATACAGAGAGGAAACGGTTTACTTCGCAGAGCTGGCTTTGGCACAGAAACCTTTTAAACTTAAAATATTTGTTTCCTTGCAGCCGCGCCAGCCAATCGCACACGAACACACAGGTTGGGCACACGCAGGCCAAGAAAAATGGGCGCGTCCGTGTCGTAACTGGCACGATGCTGTTTCTTTCCAGGTTTCCAAAAGACGGTTCAGGTGTCACAGCTCTCGATCCACAGCGGGCAGGTTTCCTGGGAACTCGTTATAATAACAGTCAGTTAATTAAACTGGTGCTAAAACTTCTTTTTTGTGAAGAATCAATATAATCATTAATCGCTACAGATAATTGGCCAATCATTGGTTGAAAGCGTTTGTCTGGATGGTTATTGTAAACTTGAAACTGCTCTGTTGTTTTGTAAATGGTTAACTGGTCTTTAATTTGCTTACAAGTGGGCAAGCATACCCGAGGACTCACTGTCTATTTTTGGTTTTACTTTTGTGTGCTTTCACAAGCTATTCGCTTAAGTTTAGTTGTATATGTACAACCAATCACGGCAGATGGCCCCGCCCCTCCCTGAGCCTGGTTCTGCTGGAGGTTTCTTCCTGTTAAAAGGAAGTTTTTCCTTCCCACTGTCGCCAAAGTGCTGCTCATAGGGGGTCATATGATTGGTGGGTTTTTCTCTGTATGTATTATTGTAGGGTCGGCCTTACAGTATAAAGGTCCTTGAGGCGACTGCTGTTGTGATTTGGCGCTGTATAAATAAAACTGTTCTAGGACCAGTACCAAGACTTTAACGTGTCATGCAGCCCTGTCATGTGTTTCAATGTAGCTTCTAATTGGACTTTGTTAGGCTATAAATTTGTAATGATGTGGTTATTTATAATAATTAATACCTCATGCTACTGAAAATAATGGAAAGGGATTATTGTGTTTATTTTATTATTATGTGTTCGTTCTTGATCTGTAACAGCACTTTGGGCAGATTTTCCTAAAACGTGTCTCGTGCTGCATCGTTCGCTCAAATCGAGACAATATTCAGAGGAAAGTTTCTTTTCAACAGATATTTATTGCGTTGTCTTACAAGAGCTCTGTGGCTGATTCCTTGCCAGAGCGGCTTGCAGATAATCTCCCAGACGTAGCCAGAGTGTACGAGCGTTTGGCTGCTGCTCATTTTCCTTCATCTGGGAATTATTTGAACAGCACCACAAGCTTTTTAGAAATATTTTTATTTATCCATTTATTCTTTTTACTTAACGTGAAGATCATCTTATCAGCCTGTGCTGATGTTCCAGGTTCTATGTTTTACCAGCGTCACCATTTAATGTGCAGGAAAATATTTCCCCCGTTTAACGTCGTCGGCTCACGAGCCTGTGACGAATCAAACGGGAACCACATTCCACAGAGTGCAGAGCAGGTTCAGCGAGCCGTTTCCAGCATCAGTACAGCACTTCCTCCTCCCCCACATATTACTTGTACGTATAATAACCATCAGTCTATAATGTTAGCACTCACCGCTGCATGCTAACCATGCTGATTGTGTTGGTAGATGTTGTGCTGATCTGATTATTCAGTTATGAAGTGATTTGAAGAAACAGAACATGATGCGATTTCATGAGATTTTTGTTTTTACCAGCATGTTGACGAGGACCTGCTCTGTTTACCAGAAGACCAAAGCTGATTATTGTGCTGCTACACGCATGAAATTGTGCATGAGAACAAAGGAACTGCAGACAGTTCCCACACGCTTCAGCACCTGCTCCGTCACTTGAGGTTTTTCTGTCATACCGAGCAGACTGACATGTTTCCTGTGTAACAGTTAGCACTCGATGAATGAAAGGCCTCGTTTGCATTAGTGTGAATGCAAACTGTCTCCTGTGGGGCTTTTTATAAACATGTATAATTACATATTTCTAAATACATTTTTTAATTGTACTGTTTTGATGGTGAGTTGGTATCAAAGGCCAGTGAGTTTCTAACAAACATGGAGTTAATGTGGAAAAGAACAAAATCAGGTCCGCAGTGGCAGAGCTCACCGTTCTGATTCGTGACCCTTTCATAGGCTGTTGCCATGCAGAAAGGACGCAAGACGCTCCAGACAGGCACACACGTACTCATTTACTCATGGGAGGGCTGTAGTCTTCCAGCCCGTTGAACTTTGTTTGAACCCTGAGAGAACGTCCATCCTCTCCACATCATGAACTTAGCCTGCTGTGTCATCTATCACACGTGTACGTGCATTTCATTTATCACCTGGTTGGAAAACGTGTTTCCGACGTGGTCTCACGTGGGACTTGTGCTTACTCACAGATTTGCACACCGACTCTTGTTGCGTGACCTGGAGTGATGCTGGAAATGTGCTTTTCCAGTGGTGGATATGATGCTCAGTCATGTAAATAATTGATTTACTGGTTCACTCCTGTCACGCCATTTTGGATTTCATGCCTGTTTGTGCTCACAAAACATCACCAGGTGGGGTAATGAAGGTCCGGCCCCACCCACACAGCGAGCCTTAGTACCTTATCTTTAACCCAGCTTTTTTTTTGCTGTGGTGGTCGTCTCAATATCATTCTGCTTCCCAAGAGAGGATCTGATCCTCTGGTCAGACGCACTCAGACTCCAGCTGTCAGTGATGGTCCTTCTGCTCTGAGCTGGAGATCTGCTCTAACCAGAACCTACGGCAGGTGGAGGCCTGCTTCAGGGGCTGCTGTCAGTCGAGCTGAAGTTCGTCTGCAGGATGAGAGACTCACGAGAGAAGCATCACCAAGTACTCAGAAAACAGGAGTAATAGTAAAAAATGTGTGAACCTGCTTCACTGTGCAGTCTTCATTTAGGGAAACATTACTGTTTGCAGTTGTTAACTGAGAAAATACAAGTGATGCTGGTTATATTGTTCATCCAGCTGTCTGCACTCAGTGATGACAGTACTACGTGTAAATGTGCTGATTGTTGAAAATGTCAACGTCGCAGCGAGGAGACAAAAGGTTTTGATCCAAAGTGGGTCATCGCCTCTGCTGCCTCGGGGCAAGAACATGATTTGGGCACAAAGGAGATGGGACATCCTGATCGTTTCCATCTCTACACTTCAGAGGTAAAAAAAGAAAAGCAAATGTTCTATTTGTACTCGTATCTGACATTTTCTGTGTTACTCAGAAAAGAGTTACTTGGAGAGTCAGTTGTGGTGTCAGTGCAGCTTCCTGTGATTGGGTTTGTGAGTCTTTTAACATGTCCGTATACTTATGACTAAACAACAGGTCCTGGTGCCTGCTGTAAATCACAGCTGTGGAGGAAGCGAAACGTCATTTCCATTTGAATAATAGCATAAAATGTCTTTAACAGATGACTCTTATCTTACAAAGGTAGACGCTAAAATTTGAATAAATAAAGTCCAAGATATGACGTGTTTACACAGGCTTCAGCTTTTTACACTTGTTTGGAAACTGCTGTTAGACAAATTTGCATTAGATTATGTGTTTGCAGATTTATTGGGTGGTCAGCGGTTATCTACTGCTGGCCACACTGTGAAAACACAGCTGATAAGGACTTATCTGCTGTTATGGTCAGTTTAACCCAGTGAACTGTGGGATATGCAGTCTTTTGTTTTCCTGTGTAAACGTTGACGGAGCCTCTCAGTATTCCTTTCTATGCTGTATACGTGAAAACAGCAAAGACGTCTGTAGCTCTGCTTTTTCCCAGCATGCACTTGTTTTATGAGGGTTACACAGACAGACGGATCTGTGCTCTTTAAGAGGAATCTTTGTTTGCTCCACTTCAGCGACGCTGAGGCGCCGTCATGATAATGATAATCTGTTTCTTCACATGTTTTTGTTTACATCCACCCTTCCCTCTCCGGTGATCCCTCCTCTCGTCATGTGTCTGCAGACTGCCGCTCTCCCGTTTTAAGCAGCCTTCTTGGCAGAGATTCGCATCGTTAGTGACAGCTGCTGTCATCACACACCTTCGCTTTTTCTGACCGGTAGCCTTTATAGAACAAAGCGTGTCCACATGTCTGTCTGTCCCCTCCAGGCTGTCCGTCGTTCTTATTTTAACGCACTTCTCTGCTGTCACCATGGAAACGGATGGTTGTGAGACGAGCCCATGCAGGCACACGTGTGGTTGTCCACACAAAGAGACTGTTAACATGTTTATGTTTGTTTTTTCCAGTCCATGCAGGGAGGGTGCCAGCACTTGTCTGTACATGAAGCTCACATAAGAGCAGGGGGGTGACTTTGCTCGTTTCTACTCCCCGATTGCTCTTCAGACACGTCAGATTTCTTCAATTCTTTCGACAGTGTCGTGTAAGCTGAGGGGAAAAACATCTGCACTCGAGAGATGAAGCACGTCATTCAATAATTGCTTGTTGTTGTTGTTGTTTTGTTTGTTTGCTTATTAATATTTGACAGAGACGAGTACTACCACCCACCCCTTTGTGGATGTAAAACAACGGCACTTTTTTGCTAATCTTTGCGCTGTGTGATGTCAGAAGGGGGGGGGGGCTCTCTTGTAGCAGGGGTGTCCAACCCCAGGCCTCGAGGGTCCCGGTGTCCTGCAGGTTTTAGATGTGTCAGCTGATTTAAACGGCTAAATGACCTCCTCAACATGTCTTGAAGTTCTCCAGAGACCTGGGAATGACCTCATCATGTGATTCAGGTGTGCTGACCCAGGGTGAGATCTAAAACCTGCAGGTCACCGGCCTCTGACGCCTGGAGTTCCCCGCCCCTGTCTTATAGGGTCATCTCAGGTGCACAGACCCCACCCACCTGCTGTCTTGTTTGTGGGGACGAAGGAATGGAGGTAAAACCACTTATTTCAGTTATTATATAGTAGGCGTACTGAAAACCCTCACTGAGCCTCTGTATAAGATGATAAACTCTGGGAAGGTGACGTGTTGTGGCACTCGCCTCTTGTTTGTTAGAAATGAGCGTAATCCACGTTCTTATCGAACCTCCCTTAACGATGACGGCTGCCACATGATCAGCATGGGCAGACTTTATGATCAGTAAGTTACAGTCACTGGAGTTTGTGTGGATGACTAATCCGACTGCGTGTTCATGACTTTGCTGCTACTTTGTTAGAATCATCATTTTGATGTTTGCTGTCCTGTGTTCTGACTTGAAGTGACAGCTGATGATGAGTCCTGGGAATCAACACACCAAACAAGTCCAGCTGGACACCAGCGTGCAGCCTAAATTTAAAATGCACCTTAATGTTAGATCACGTAAAACCATTAGCACTAATGGCGCTGTCATTTTCTGCATCACTCTCATAACCATGTGGAAGGATGTTCCCTGTATGTGATCCTCAGTTTCTTAAATTTCTTTGTGGTTTTTTGGTTTTAGCTTCTTTTGTTAGAAACACTAAGACTGAACTGAAACTAAGTGTTATTGTATGAGGGGCGCGACGTAGGTCCCTCAGCAGAGGTTTTACAATACAAACAGAACTTTCTGGAAGCATTTTGCTCTCAGGCTTAAACATCCAGAGTCTCAGCAAACACAACGATGCCTCATAAAGCATCGATGCGTTGACCATCAGTATTGATTTTTTAAATGCGATTCATAGCAAACTAATTAATTGTCTTTTCTAGTGCAGCAATAAGCAGGCTGCTTGGCTTGTGTCTCACAGCTTTGGTTTCTTTGCGCCAGTCTCTCCTTTTTCTCTTCCTGCTTCCTCCACCAGTTTGTCTCACTTATCTCATTCCTCACTCATACCTTCGTGCTCTTAACAGCAGATCTGTTGGATAAAATCAACATTACTGCGCTCAGATGTTTTGGTTTTCCCCCTTCGGTAACTTACCTTGGGACAGCAGCGGCCCGTGTGTTACTGTGCATGTTATTCCTCTGAGGTCACTGGAAAATTCCATTCTAGCTCTTGATTGATGTTTCCTGAAAAACATGTTTATTTTTGAAAAGTCTGCATGCATCTCCCTGCACACTGTTTGACTGCACCACCTGCCGGGATGATTGACAGATTTATTGACTTACTAATAAACCGGCGCTCAGCTCTGAGTGCTGTGATAAATGTGCTGGTAGTTTAAGATTGTTGGTTTGCACACTGGTATGAATGGCATAAGTGTGAAGTGTTGATGCTGCATATTTTATTAATTCGTTTATTTTCATTCTAGTGCAGTGCGTACTGGCTGACTTTTGCAAACGTGCTTGATTTCATTGTGTAGATAAGTTGGGCACAAATGGGGAAATCCTGCCTGTTTGACTGAAAGCAGAAGCAGAGAAGGAAAAGGGAATGAAACGGACACATGGGGCAAAGAGGAAGGAGGACTTCAAAGAAGCTGAAGTGCAGAAAAAGAAGGAAGTTTGATGTATAAAGTGGGTGTGATATTATATCTAAAGACCATTCACGTGTCCAACCGCAGGGAACAGTTGCACTTTCTGCCCTTACGAGGAGAGCATCTCGTGTCTCTGGAGGCACCCACCCATCCATCCATCCACCCACCCAATCATCCGCAGCATCCCTTCTCTCAGCACTGTTGCTGTGCAGGTTCCACAGAGGATGAAGCAGAGTCAGTGCAGGCGAAGGTTTCAGTGACAGTTGGTAACATGTCTACATTATGTAAGTTAATGGGTTAGCGGATCATCAGAAAATCAGATGCTAAGAACAAACGTGGCGTTTGTATCAACAAACCTCTGCAATAGATGAATTGTCTGCAAAAAAGTGTTATGTTGAACAAAAAGTGTTTGAGAAGCCCAACATTTGGGTGTCTGTGGAAGTATTTGCATGATGCATGTATTATATGTTCATTACCTCGCTGCCATATAAACGTGCATGAGCTTATTAGTGCGTGTGTGCACGTGAAGGCTGTAACTTATGATGCCCACTGTGTCATTTGTACAGTGACTAATTCTTATGATCGTCCAATAATAATGGCCCTGAATGCTCTGAGGTTCCAGTTCTCGTCCCAGCGACTTCGCCCTCGCCTGCAGAGTGCTAGCTGGAGCTGGAGGTCATCGCGTGATGAACGCAGTGAAACCACATCAGAAAAACGTCGAACAGTCGTGGGATGATATTAAACTGACTCGAGCTGCACAGCTGCTCCAATGAACTTCAAGAATAAAAAAAGCCTAACTGATCCCTTTTAAGCAATTATTAAATTAAGGTAAAAATAAGGTTCTAGTTCTTTGCACACAAACACTGGGGTATTATTTACACATGAATATTTGCTCCTGCCTAGATTAGCAGTCCACAAGCAGCCGGTCAGACCAGGATGAGCCACGTGGGGCCGTAAAACAAACATTTCAAGCACAACAGGAAATGTAGTAAGATGTAGTAACCGTCCACAGCGCAGCTTTACTGCTGCTGCATAATTCTCTCCAGTCAGGCCTCGCCATAATTTAAAAGTACTTTGTTGCGGTGTAACTATGAGAGGTACACATTTAGAAACAGCCGTGACAAATATTAGGTTCAAATGTGGAACAATTTGCTCTCAGCTCTCACAGATGAACGCTGAGCTCCAGGTGATCCTGGTCTTTTCTTGTGGTTGGACGCTGTGCTAGTTGACAGCACCATCTGTTTATTTTCTGCTCCCACCTTAAAGAGAATTGGAGCATTGTGCAGCCGCAGCACGGCACAGGATGTTCAGTACCTCAGTAACCTGCAGACGGGCTAATCGGCTGCTTTTCTTTGGATATGACAGACGCGGTGTCGATTTCAGTGTTGAATAATTCAGAGGTGTGTTTTGTGATGCTGGAGGATTGTATTTGTCTGAAGGCTCGTGTGCATCAGCAGAAAAGAGTTATTTTGTTGGTTGATGTGGAAAGCTGATCCTCTGCCCGTTCAGTCGGCAGGTGTGCGACGTGCACGCAGTGACACACACCTGCACGTGCATTTTTAATGAGGAACTGTGCGTTTCCCTCGCTGGTATTAGTCGTGTCATTTTCTCTAAGTCCTTTTTTCCCTTTCTTGTTGTTACAGAGACACAAAGAAAGCGGATGATATAAACCGCAGCCTGACGTCCTCCACCAGAGAAGGTACATCACTCATGACCACAGCATGCTTCATGTTCGTACAGTCGGCACTCCAAGCTGCCGCTAAGACACGTCAGCCAGCAGCAACACTGTGGTTTAGATGATCTTAGGTAGCTGGGATCAGCCCGCGGTTGTTGTGTTAAGCCTCAGAAAGCTCCTCGTTCTCTGGGCTTTACAGCCAAACCTTTGTTTGGTAGTTACAGGATCTGAGGAGGACGTTCAGGTTTTCCAAAGGTATCTGTGCAACTTTGCAATGAACAAAGTTAGAAGAGAAAAATTGAAAAGGGTCAGTGCCTCCTTTAAACACCTCTGTGTAATTTCATAATTGAGTGTAGCATCTGTCAGTGGGAACTTCCCTTTTTTTATTTTTGTGTTTTTGAGGGTCGAACTTGTTGCCTGAATTTATTTATTCATCTAAAAAGGAAAAAATCACCAGTGAGCTCATGGTAGGTTTAAAGTACGTTTTTGAGACTGCCATGAAATATCTGTCAGTATTTTTATTTTATCTGTCATTTTTTTATTTGAAAGAATAAAGCTCCAACTCTACAAATAATTTGTGTTGCCAGTTTGCTCCGATCAGGATTTTCTTTCTGAGCACGTGTTGGTTGGGACTCCCCAGACGGCAGAGGAGGTCGTTTAACCAGAGAACTCATTTTGGTGCTTTAAGTGCATAGAATTAGCTTTAATTACAAAGCTTAAATAGCCTTGAGATGGCAGCACAGACTGCAGCAGCAATGCTTAAATTGAGATTAGAGCAGCAGAGTTTTGGTCTCTGAGAGCAGCACGTGTAGCACAAAGGTAGCTCATGTGTTAACACAAAAGATCTACTCACAGAACAACAGGCTTCACCATTTAGACATGCAGATTATGTTCAACAAATTGCATTTTTAATTTCTTCTCTCTTTTAGGGAAACCGCTTTAATCTCGACCTCACTTCATGATTTCTAGTTCCACTCTCAGCGTATTCTTCACTGAGTCGTCTCTTCACACGAGTTTCCACAGATACTCGATAACTGCCACTGAAAGAGGAAGAACACAACAAAACCGCCTTTATTAAAACAAGTGGAACATAAAGGAGTCGCGGTTATATCAAAGTTTGATTCCAGTAGCTCAAAACACCAAATGAATGTAATGTTACCTGAAGCGCAGACTGTAATAAGAAGCGTGCCGATGTGCACGTTAATACCTCACACCTCTCATAGACTGTATTTAAAGGATGGCTGGTGGAGTTTTAGATCCTGCATCTTGTCAGGGTGTCGATCGCGCGTCTGAGCGTTTCCACCATCGCCGCCATCTTGGTTGTGCAGAAAAAAAAAAAAGGATGTGATGAGTAAAGATGGGTGTGAAACCACGTACTCACCGGCTGGTGGACTACTTGTCAACCACAAGTCCTTAGCTGTTGGGTGTGTGCTCTCGTGCCACCGATGATCATTCATTTTAAAACGTAGTATGATTAATATTTACAAAATAGACTTGTTTGTTTATTTAATGTGACCCACAACGTGTGACCGAGCCCATCAATTCTTGGAAAGGTGTTTAAAGGTCAACACAGAAAACCATAAACGTCCATCATCTCAACCTCAGCTCTCGACAGCAGCCTTCAGATGGAGTTCATGTTTAAGCTTCCTCCACACTGGCTTCATTTTCTGACCTGCAGTCTGTGGCTCACCCTTTTACACCATCTGTGGGCAACGGGAGCTAGCTAGGAGGGAGCTAGGAAGCTAATGCTAGCATCGTCACAGGCCCAAACACGATTTCTGTAAACACGCTGTAAACATTCGACCTGTGAGCCCCCTCCCCCCACCCTCTTCCCACTTGTGTCTCGAGTGAAACAAGACGCTCGCACAGACACTACTGTTGGTGTATTACTGGCCTCCCTGTAGTACCAGGTGTTACCAAACAGCTCGAACTAAGAGACACAACCTCTGCCATAACTGTACCTAATGATCTGACAGTAAACATTACCCAGACGTGCTATTTGTTGTGCAACCTGCCACTCGCTGGTGTAATTCAGTCCATAAACATAAAATGGTGACGCGGTCACATCCCATTTAGATGCGTCATTAAAGGACGCTGATTGGGTTTCGTTCAGATCGTCAGAGAAGATCAGTGACATCATGAGAGCGATATTTGACTGGTTTCACGCCTACAGTGTGTGCTGGTTTTTTATCATCTCATATTTACTTAATTGAACACAAAGTCCAATAATTCTCCTGTTTTTGTACAGTTTAAAAAAACTATACATGTGCCAGATGTTGTATTCAACTTTTAATACAATAGAATAAAACTTTAAATGAGGTCACCTTTATTATAGCTGTACTGTAGATAAAGTGATTGACTGGCTGTGTGAGTAGGTGCACATGCACATGCATGAATCGCTCTCTGTAGGCCGTTAAAAGTGAGCTGGTGTAGTTTAGGAAGGAGAGCGTGTAACAGTGCACGAGAGCGTGTAACAGTGCACGAGAGCGTGTAACAGTGTGGCAGCCAGGTGCTGCAGAATGTCAGGGAGATGCAGCAACAGGTCAAATCCCCAAACATGTGCGGTAGGCTCAGCTTTGAGCCAAGGAACTGAAGCGACTCGTAGTGCAAAGTCTTCAGAGAGGTACCGATCACAGTGATGCATGACGACTTTAGACCACGTGGTTGTTTCTTAAATGTTTGATCATCTTTTATTCCCAGTGCACACAAAATGAAAACAACCACAAATGTACTTGACTGGACCGTTTTATCTCAGAGGGGAAAAGTACTCTTCGCAGTCTTAAAGTCAGCTGTCAGTTTTAATGGTACCTGAGGGGTGGGGAGGTGGAGTCTTGCTGCAGATGAAGCAGCTGCGGACTCGTAGCCACAGGTTAGAGTCTGCCCTGAACAAATAAGGCTTGCACAGCAGCACATGTACCAGCATGACACGTCACAGTAGTTAGTGAATGTAGGCATACGTCAACACTGCCCCCTGCTGGTGCAACCCCGAGTCTGACTGCTCTGCATGAATTTAATAATCTGATGCGTTTTTAAGGTATATAATTTCCTCCCAATCAAAGGCTGTAGGAACAGTATGCAGCCTGTTATTATGCACACAGTTATATCTGAATTTATGACGAGCGCAGGATGTGCAGCGAATACCACGGTTGAAAAATAGCGGACAGCTTGCTGGAGGCTGTGCAGAGAAATGCAGTGTGACTATCATGTGCACGCTGCTGCACAGAGTCTCTATTGTTGCCACTTCACTCTCTGGCTTAAGTCGAGGGAAGTTGGCTGTTAATGTGTGAGAAAAGAAGACTCGTGTTTATCTTTACTGTGTAAAAATGCAAGTGTGCCAAATATACTAACACAGACTTTAAAATCATTTTTGCAGCAGCTAATTCAGTTTTTTAAAAATAAACAGGGTTACACTGTTCCTATCTGCATCTCTGTGCGTTCCTGACGTTATGCTGCTGTAGGTTTAGGCCCACTGTGATTACAGAGTTTGTGACCACCCGTCATAGCTGGGGGAGGGAGACTTTTCCCAGGAAATTGCTGCCCTTTGCCTCCAATAAAAGCTTTATAGAGTGTAACTGTAATTTAGGACTCTGCATTTGGCTGATTTCAGAGACGCCTGAATCCAAAAGAAAGGTCTGCATTTTCAGATCAGCTATCAAAGCTTGGTGCGTGGTTGGTTTCATTTCTGTCAAAGGGATGATGGACGGAAAGGTCGGCAGCAAGGATTCAATTTAGAAAATAAAAGGACAATAAGTTTTTCCCACCCTGCGCATGGTACAGTAAACATAGCCAAACCTTCAAGCAATGAAGTCGGCGTATACGTGAGCCAAGAGCGCAGACTTTAAGCTTAGCTGACTCCACCCACCTTGTATTTGAATCTTTTGTTTGCGAGGGGCAGCCAATCAGGAAGAAGAAGAGAAAGGGCATTAAAAACAAAAAGAACTTGACTAAGAGCAAATATTTGATTTTATTTTGTAAACTTTTGATTGATAGTTTTGTCTGTTTAGAAAGTTTTCACTGCAGGTAGTTAATTAAAAGGCCTGGTTGGTCTTCAGAGGCGCTGCTGTAAGGCAGCATCATTTAATATCCAGCTCCTGGTCTGAAATCAGCCACACTGAACGTGTTTTTGGGAAACTGTATGTACTGCTATCTGTTATGGTGACGACTCTTTTTAACCATCAGGTTTGCTGGAATGGGTAACCTGCTAAAAGTCCTAACAAGGGAAATAGAGAACTATCCACACTTTTTCCTGGACTTTGAAAGTAAGTGTGGCGGGGCAGTGGGACAAAAGCTGGATGGAGAAGGAGGTGTAGCCTGCTCTGCTCTTTCTTCTCTCTCCGTCAGCCTCTGCTCTCAATGACCAAACTGTGAAGGCGTCCTCTTATTCTCTCCTCTTTTTTCCTCGCCCCCCTCTTGGCTCGGTCGCGACCTCCCGCAGCATCGCCTCTGATCGCCCGTCGCTAATCAAACAACTTTCTTTTCTCCCTTTTTTCGGTGGCTCTTTAACATCACACATGCTCTTCCTCCTTTCTTTCTCCTTTCTCTCTCTTGCAGAAACCAAATGGGGAATCTATTAAAAGTGCTCACGTGCACAGAGTTTGAACAGGGGCCAAACTTTTTCCTTGATTTTGAAAGTGAGCGCAGCTTCTGCCTGTCCTCTTGCTCCCACGCTCTCCTTTCCCCTCAACCAGTCGTCCCTTTAGCCTCTCTGTAGCCGCTCCGGCTGGTCAGGGGTCAGACTGTTCAGCCGCTGTGAACCTTCCTCCATTGAATTTCTAATGTTATTAAAATTCATGATTAATTTCAGCCCTGCTTTAGAATAGGAACTCTTTTCTTTGTGTGCCAAGCAGAAGAGGAATGGATCTGACCCTTGACCTTTGCCGTCTGCTTTTACTAACTCGTCCGCATGCACCTCTTTGTGTTTGTGATACATTTCATGCACCCAAATGTGACATAATGTAAACATAATGTTTACACACACACACACACACACTACGCCTCCACAGTGGCATTTCAGCAGCTCGCACGCTGTAGCCAACCCCAGGCTTTGTTTATTCAGCAGAGAGGAAATGATAGGAGTGGAGGGTTTTTGAAATGCAAAGCAGCGCAGACAGAGTTTTAATGTCAGCGCTGCTCTATATTTAGACTCTCTGTGGTCATGATAACCAGCTCTCTATTCTGAGTCTTAGACGGGTCTGGCTAGGCTTGGAGAGTTTGCATTACCTCACACGTTTTTACAACTGAGCTGCCAGAGCTGAGATGAAGAAGCAGGGGTCATGGTGTCATAAATATGCATGCAGCAGGAGACTAAGAGCCGGTGAGCTCATACGTACCTTAGACCTGATATTTGTTTCAGTCAGTCACGGCTGTCGCTCGAGCACGTACAAGCTACGGCACGCTTTGGATGACCCTGTGCAGGCACACTGACCTTTGACCCCCACACACACTCTGCCCATCTCTCATCTTTTACAGTCAAATAGTCAAAATATCTGCCTTAATGTGAGCTGCCATATTCAGATACGTTTGTGTGTTATTGGCGTAAATGTGGCCTCGTTTGAAGCTCGAGGCTGCCGCGTGCATTCGGTCCGAGGTGCTGGAAGACGATGGAGCCAGTTTAGTGCTTTTCACTGCAGTGATTTGGCTTTTTGCAGTTAAAACCATTAAAGGCAGTTTTTGGTTTGACTGTAAAAGAGCTCAGTTGTATTGTCTGAAGTGATGTCCCTCACTTGAGTCGTGCTGCTGAACGTTTTTGTTTTGTCGGGTTTCCCATTTCAAACGAACGGCGAGTTCCGTTCTAGCAGCGAACGCGTTCAGCGAGCATGCTCGTTTCCTGCACTCGGTGCTAGCTTTCATTAACTAACACGGTTTCACATCAATATGGAAAAAATCCACTGAAGTTTGTCTGTAATTATACAAGAGTGTCATTTGTTGGCTTGTGTTCTGATATATGTTTGTGTTTAGATGCACAGCCGACAGACGGAGAGCGTGAGGTGTGGAACCAGGTGAATTCAGTCCTCCAGGAGTCTGAGAGCATCCTGGGTGGCCTGCAGTCGTACAAAGGGGCTGGCCAGGAGATCAGAGATGTAAGGAGAAGCGCAGAGACACGGCATGGCGAAGAATCCTGAGTGGAAATCTCTGGATTCGTTCCGTAATGCCAAACATGGCAGCTGTCCCGTCACTAACTCCCAAACCGTGTGAGCGAGTTACGATGTCGGACTGATGCAAGTTCGCGACAGCTTCAGCTGTGTTGTGGGAGCATTTCTACTCCTCACTGTTCTTGGCTTATTGTAATCACATTACACTTGAAGCAGACTTTAGTCACAGTAGTGTGCTGTGCATGCAGTATGGATGCACAGTCCCAGTGATCACTGACATCAAAGTTATGGCCTTTTCCTGCTCTCCTTCAGTAACCGAGCTCACAGCCGACCCACAACGTTTGCAGAAGCTCGTTACTAAACAGCTGACTGTGAATTCAATCAGCTGCACAGAATGAGCTGCAAGTCAAGTCCTTCATGCAAATTCTGACTGTAATCAGTCGCCTGGAGGGGGCAGCTTTGCTGTTGTTCACTTTGACTTCAATAGTCTGTGGTACAGAAGAACTGCATACATGGAAAAATATATAAAGCTGTAATAATAATGGACTTTTACTTAAGTGTAACTGTTTCATCTTTACAGCGACAGCAAGTGGAGAGACGCCTGCCACCACACGGCTCAAACTGCTGCGAATGCTTCTGTTATCATACAGAAAGCCCTGTTTACCATTTTAGATCTGTGTGCGTCGCTCCGTGCTGTTGGGATGCGTGTGACGGTTGACGAGTGTTTCTTTGGTTCCAGGCGATCCAAAACCCCAGCGATCACAGCCTGCAGGAGAAGGCGTGGAACTCCGTCTGCCCGCTGGTCATCAAACTCAAGAGGTTTTACAGCTTCTCCCTCAAACTAGGTGCTGAACAAACGCCTCCTTTCTGTTACTGAACAGGTTACGTTAAAGTCAAATTTCTCATCACATTTAAGATTGTGTGTGTTTGTGTGTACAGAGAAGGCTCTGCAGAGTTTGTTGGAGTCCCTGACGTGTCCGCCCCTCACGCCCACTCAGCACCTGGAGAGGGAGCAGGCGCTGGCCAAACAGTTCGCTGAGATCCTCCACTTCACTCTGCGCTTTGATGAGCTCAAGGTCTGTGGAAACACTCGAGCTAAACTCAGACGCACACACAGTCAGCCTTATCCCGATACCTCGTGTGTTGTACTGCACGGCTTTATCAAACGTGTGCGTGTGTGATGGCGAAATGATGACTGTCTCTTTGTTTTGCCGTAGATGAGGAATCCTGCCATCCAGAACGACTTCAGCTACTACAGAAGGACCATCAGCAGAAACCAGATAAACAACATGAACGTGAGTCTGGGGAAAAATCTTTTCCTGTTTTAGTCAGATTTGTGTCTGGAGGACGTACTCTGTCTAAAAGAGGGAGGAGTCAGGACGAGAACAAACTGATCAGATTAGTTTTTTCATCTAAACCTGGCAGCCTGATGTTGGCAGAGTAGGGCGCTTGTTTCTGCTCAGCAGTGGGAATAAACCTGAAGCCTCGTGGTTATTTCTGCACCCACAGCTGGACATAGAGAATGAAGTCAACAACGAGATGGCCAACAGGATGTCTCTGTTCTACGCGGAGGCCACACCCATGCTGAAAACACTCAGCAATGCAACCACAAGCTTTGTGACAGAGGTACGAGTCTAACACAGCCGGCGAGTTCCTCCTGGCTTTGATGATGCATTTCATCAAAGCAATATTTGTTGAGTCTGTCCTCATAAATGTGACACAAATATCAGCTTTTTTTTGTTTGGTCACTTCCAACTGATTGTTTTCCACAGTGGGTGGATCTGTCACAGTGGGTGGATCTGTCACAGTGGGTGGATCTGTCACAGTGGGTGGATCTGTCACAGTGGGTTGCAGGGCAACCTTCAAACATTATGTTTCAGCTCTTTAGTTTTCTGTGTCTGAGGCCAAACACAGAAACACGTTACTGTTATTGTCATCGTTGTCACTCACATTGTAACCGGAAGTATTTTTAATCCTAAACGTGGCGCATGAGAAACTTTCCATCAGGTCGACGCAGCGACTCGGATGGCGCGGAGGACACAGAGTTCCCACTGAAGTCTGAATCAAGCTTTAGAGTCAGCAGTTAACCAGACAACATGTCTGTGGACAGGTTCAAACGTCTCTACTGTCGAGTGACCGATGCTGCCTCTTAAACTCATTTAGCCAATCTGACCGCGCCATCAGATTACTGTGTAGGTCAGTGTTGTCTCTGCCCTCTCCTAGTTTAGTCCACCATGAACAGGCAGTGATTCGTATCGAGCTTTTTCACTCTCAGCTAACACACACACACACACACACACACACACACACACACACACACACACACACACACACACACACACACAGGCTGGATGGACGTTTCACGGGTCCTTGACTCTCAGGATCTTACCTGAGGAGAAACCACAGCAGCTACAGATGGAGCCACAGACCTTCAGCTGTAGACGAGCTTCTCTGAATACTGAGCCACAGCTTTGATCTTTCAAATGACAAAAAAACACTACATGTGGCACTTTAGTTACTTTATCTTTAGTTACTTTATCTTTAGTTACTTTATCTTTCTGTGAATGATTTTCTTTTGTTGTTAAGCTGAAGAGCAGCAGATTGATGGCCACAGGTCAATGCCTAAAGTTCCTCTTTTATTTCAGGACAACGAGGTTCAAAGTTCCTTTTTGCGCTTGCTTTTCAGAAATTTAACTTCAGGTCTAAAATTATTTTACCCATCAGCCTTTGTAATGAAAACATGTGACTTTGTTCAGAACAAGACGCTTCCACTGGAGAACACAACAGACTGTCTCAGCACCATGGCCAGCGTCTGTAAAGTCATGCTTGAGACGCCGTGAGTCTCTCACACACACACACACACACACACACACACACACACACACACACACACACACACACACACACACACACACACACGTAAATCATTAAACTTTCCTGATCCTCCTCTTGTGTGCGTGCAGAGAGTATTCAAGTCGTTTCAGCAGTGAGGACACGCTCTTGTTTTGCATGAGGGTCATGGTTGGAGTCATCATTCTGTATGACCACGTCCACCCCAACGGCGCCTTCAACAAGTCCTCCAAGATAGATGTAAGACACACACACACACACGCACACACACACACACACACACGCACACACACAGTTACACACAGACACACACACAGTTACACACAGACACACACACACACACACACAGTTACACACAGACACACACAGTTACACACACACAGACACACACAGTTACACACACACAGACACACACACACACACACACACACACACACACAGTTACACACAGACACACACACACACACAGTTACACACACACACACACACACACACACACACACACACACACACACACACACACAGTTACACACACACAGTTACACACAGACACACAGTTACACACAGACACACACACACACACAGTTACACACACACACACACACACACAGTATTGTAAGTCATTGCTGACATCATTGATTTGTCTTCAGATGAAAGGCTGCATAAAGGTCCTGAAGGACCAGCCAGCAGACAACGTAGAAGGTCTCCTGAATGCACTCAAGTAGGTTCACAGCTCGCCTTTGGATGCCGAGTTTTCCTGTGTGGGTTTGATTCTGGTTGTATGTAAGATTCTGACTCATGCTATGGACCAATTTTGGCTGTGAAAGTTATGAGAGGTTGTACGTGTGCCTGCCGAGGTAAAGCCGAACTGTAACCATGTCCACAGTTACCTTAAAAAACCACCTGCTGAAAGCAAATATCCGGTTGGACGTGGCCTGGTCTTTGCAAAAGGGAGCTGGCAGGTGTGTGATGTCACACTGGGTTGGTTGGTACAGGTGATAGTCTGGTGTATTTGAAGCCAGCGAGCAGGTTTAGGTGGCTGCACACGTCTCCAGCTACCTTATCATCTAACCCAGCGTCCCCGACCAGTTTATGTCCGATGATATTTTCACAGACCGGACTTTAAGGTGTCGCGGATAAATACAACAAAATAAACCAGTACCAAAAAAAGATTTATTCATAACACCCAACAATAAAAACACTAAAAACCCATAAATTTCACACCTGAGCCTCAACTCTGGCGTCCGGATTCCCAACGAATCACGGACCGGTGCTGGCCCGGGGGTTGGGACCGCTGGTCTAAACCACAGCAGTGTGAACGTGTCTGAGGAGCACAGTTTCCTGAACCGTGGGAAGTTTCCTGACCTGATTCTCACAGAACTGTCCAAACTGCACATGTGAAAATGGCTTTTGTGTTTGTCAGCAAGAATTCCTTTGGAGCTTCTTTATGCGGCCTCGGTGTTTTCATTGGTGCACTAACGTCCACTCCCACTCCTTTTTCTCCTCAGATTCACCACAAAACACCTGAATGACGAGACCACTCCGAAGAACATCCGGACGATGCTCCAGTAATATTCCTTCTCTCTTATATAAATATATATATAAATAGATATGAAGAGGATCACTGCTCTGACCTCAGATAAGATGTATATGTTTACATTATTTAAAGAGTCGATGTTAATACTTTTGTGTATTTGCATAGTGATTCCCTCCAAGTTACTGAAGCCTGCAGATCATGTACACACTGTGCAAAAAGAAAGAAGCTTCACATAATTGCCTCGAGCGGTCAGAGCACAAATGATGGTTGCCTATCAGCCTCACATGTGCTGAGCTTTGCGAGCAGCGCTCACAAATAAAGATCCCAGGCAGCAGGAAAACGTCCTTTAAAATGTACTTTTTCAATTTTCTATTTGGAACTGTGGCCATCAAACTGTTTCTCCTCAAATCCAGACAGACGCTGAAGATATTTCATCTTCGCGTGTGTCGGCTCGCGCACAATGAGACGCACAATCATTCTAATCGTTTGTGTCGCCGTGAAGGGCTGAAGACTACAGCAGGGGGCGATGTTTCACTAAGAGCACCTTGGTGTGTTCTCTCTCTTTTCTGTGTTCAAACTCCAGCAGCCTTTGAATTAAACCCACTGTGAACATGAAACCGGACTTTGCACGTCCAGTGAGATCCAGCGTGTCAAAGCTGAGGGGTGCGACTGATGAGAAGTCGGTGAAAGACGTCACCGAACCCGCCGCGTTTTACTCAGTCGTGTTTGACTTGCGTGACAATAATTGTGTGTTTTCCGTCTTCTGAGTGACTTTTAATCTGCGAGGCTTTGCTGTTGAACTTTCTTTAAAAGAAAAGCCAAAAATGTCTTTAATTTTCTGAATAAATTCTGTTTTCCACTTTTGTTTTTGAGTCTCTTTGAGGAAAGAATTGAGTAACATTTCTCCTGGACTGGGAGGGGAAATGTGTCCAGATTGTTTTTATATGGTTTTTGATCATGTGTAAACTCATAGTCTTCTGAGCAATTCCAAGACTCACGCCTGAGAAACTCAAATGAAACATCGGAGTGTAAGGTTGTTGTCACTGATCACGGCCTGTAGCTCGTTCTTCTGCTGTCGTTTTAGAAGAACGGTTCTCTCTGATTTTGGGGGGTTTTGTTTCGAGCCTGCTCACAGTCGGTTGGACAATCTGTGCTTTAATTTTAGTTTTAGTTCATTTGTAATGTCATCTGATCACCGGTGCATCAGGACAGCACGTCTATTATACGAAGCAATGAATCCTCGTGCACAGCAGTCAACTTTTACTTTGTTTTTGTTCAACTGCTGTACGCTCTGTTGTTTGAGCCTTTTTACAACGCGACCTAATTACAGTAATAACTGTGTCATCCACGAGTGACGATTAACCCCTGTGGTGTCTGTGGCTCATTGCGAAGCGCCACATTTGCCTTAAAAGCTGCCGCAGGCCGACACGTGTTAGGACGTAACCTGTGAAACATCCACAGTTTTACTTTATTTTGAATCCAAAAGCCATAAATACACTCCTGGTCTTTAACATTCATCCTCTGATTAGTTAACAGTAAATTAACACAGTCTTTCATATAAGTTTCTTTCTCTTGTATTTAGTAATATATATATATACATACATTTTGGAGGCCATGTTTATATGCAACGAGTGAAAGCTCGTTTGAAGCCGGCTGTGCGTATGAGAGTGATATTTCATATCTGACTGAAGTGGATTTTTTTTATTATTATTAATAAAAAAATGACATTGTCTGTCATAATTGATGTACATGAGGCTTCCCTCTTTGCCCAACATATGCTGTGTGTTGACAAGTTGTTTTGAATACTGATCAAAATCAGTTACTTTGTCTCAAACTGACATTTACTGTTACATATTTCTGGAGTTCAGACTCACTGGTGTTAGAAATGGCTTTGCTGTGTTGTTGCATATTGACTGGGACGTGTGGACTGGATAATAAAGGTGGTACATTTCTTACACACACCGTTTGTTTTGGCGTTCTTGTGTTACAGCTGATTATAACTCAGCAATTTTAAACTGAAGTGTTTGATTGATTGATTGATTGGTAATTTATTTCAACATGTGAACAATATACAAGTACATTTAGAAAAGAAATGAGAGAAAAAAAAAATACTATACAAATTACATACAAAAAAACATTCTGATTAATTTACATGTTGAAAGGGAGTGGGAAGAAGTATACACTTATTTAATCCCACCCCTGTCCCATAAATTATCAGTGAATATTTAGTCAGCTTCCTTACTGATATAATTTGTAATAAAAATAGTGAACAGATTTCTGATATACTATATACTATAATATCACATCATGAATTTTTTGTTTGTTTGTTTTTAAATAGAGACATTCACTTAATTTAAATATTTTCCTTTTCTTTATAGATCGAGAAGATCATATTTTTATAACTCTTTTTGAACAGTTTTATGTTTGGACATTGCTTTAATTCCATATTCAGTTTGTTCCATAGTTTCACTCCTTGAACAGAAACACAAAAGCCTTTTCTTGTAGTACGTACCTTCATTGTTTTGAAGTTACAAAAACCCCTTAAATTATAACTTCCTTCTTTCAAAAAAACATACTCTGAATATTACCTGGCAGTTCTTTATTTTTTGCTTTGAATAGAATTTGTGCTGTTTGGAATTTCACTATATCGTCAATTTTCAATATTTCAGACTGCAAAAATAGTGAGTTTGTATGTTCCCTATAACCTGCATTGTGGATTATTCGAATTGCTTTCTTTTGAAGAGTAAAAAGTGAATGTAATGTGGTTTTATAGTTATTGCCCCAGACCTCTGCACAATAGCTTAAGTATGGTGAAACCAGTGAACAGTAGAGAATATGAAGTGATGTTCTGTCGAATACCTGTTTTGCCTTGTTTAGTACTGCAATGCTTCGTGATACTTTGGAATGAATATATCTTACGTGAGCTCTCCAGTTAAGTTTGTCATCTATTATTACCCCCAGAAATTTATTTTCACTGACTCTTTCAATATCAACACCATTTATTTGAATCTTTGCATTTGTATTTAAACTACTATTTCCAAATAACATAAGTTTAGATTTATTCAAATTTAATGATAATTTGTTTTTATCAAGCCAGAACTTCACTTTACTTATTTCATTAGTCATATCCTCCAATAAATTCTGCAGATCATCACCAGAGCAAAAAATGTTTGTATCGTCAGCAAAGAGAACCATTTTTAATACTTTGGACACTTTACAGATGTCGTTAATGTACAAGTTGAAGAATTTTGGACCCAAAACTGACCCTTGGGGTACACCACAAGCAATGTCCATACATAAGGAGCAACCACCATTTATTTTCACAAACTGCTTTCTGTCACTTAAATAACTCCGGACCCAATCTAAAACTACCCCTCTGACACCATAACGTTCCAGTTTTCTTATTAATATATCAGGATCTATAGAGTCAAATGCCTTTGTCAAGTCTATGAATAACCCATGTTCATGTTAGAAGTATTAAAACGTCTGTATATAAAATGCAGCTGTTTTGATGCTTTAAGTTTTTCAGATTTTAAAGTCTTGTTGTTTTTAAATTTGGGTAAATATTTGGACAAACGTGCGAGCTAATGAGGTCACTTTACCATTAAGTAGCTCGTCTCATTAGCATGGTGCATTTGTAATGTGCTGATCTGGGCTAGCAAAAAGTCGACTTTAAATATATTGGTGTCCATTATTATCAGCACCCGAAGACCTGCTGGAGTCATAAAATCATCAGGAAATTATTAATTGTTGTAATTAATCAAGTGCGGATAGGCTCAATTTTTTTTTTTTTGTAGACTCTTACAGGGTTGGGGGGGGTTCTAAGTTAATTTGCCCATCCCGTCTGTTAACACAGTACTAATACAGAAATACGTTAGAATTACTGTCTACAAATGGGTGACATTGTCTCTTTGTCATTTCTCTTGTAGAATTAAATGTCAAATATTTTTCCTAATGATCCATCTGTCTACATCTAGTCAGGGTTACACACTGCATGTGCAGAAAGATTGAAGCTCCAGGTCTTGAGGTTGCAGACTGTACTTCTGTTTTCCTCCAGGAGGGGACGATCTACTTCTTCTCTTGCGAATGTGATGCAGACGCGGTCCAGGGCTGAACCTCAAACAGGGGTGCACCTACAGTCAGCGAATACAGTTTTTAAGACTGGTAACACCTGCACCACTTCTCACACACACTGTTCCTCCTCTGCTTCTCAGACTCTTTGCAGCTTTTGTTGGTGTCATCTTTCAGTGCTGATTGTACACTGTGGACAGGCTTAAATCAATCAAATTATATCACACCAGTATAAATCCACCCCTCCCTTGATTCTGGAGTTTAAGAAACATCTGCTTAATTATTTGCTTTTTAAAAAAAACAAGATTCGTTTGTTCGCCTTCATAAACTGAAGAATCAGTTCTGAGCATTTTCCATTCTTAAGCTACATTTTATCCACTCAGTGTTTCTTCTGCTACGAAGCAGACCTCTTATGTTACGTTATATTCCACAATTGTTAGGCTAAAGCAAAACATGCCCTGTATGAGACCTAAATAACTTTTTATACAAGCGCACAAAGAGTATATTAATATTTTGCAGTACAGAGTAAATGATTAATCTCTTCTCAGCATTTGGGAGCGAAACTGCACGCAGTCACTTTCCTGCAGAAGCTTTTGAACCTACAGTTTGTCCTGAGGGGGTTTCTTGTTGATGTGGAGTTACATCATACTCAGCCCAGAGGAACAGCAGGAACTGTGAAAACTTACTGGGAACGCTCCTGTGTGAACGCTGGAACGCCCTGAGCCCTTCCACACTCAGCCGAGGCACCGGCGTCCTCGCCGGCTTCGGACGGATCCCGGCGTTCCACTGGGATAAGTGGAGAAGGCGCTCAGCAGACTCCCCAGTGACGGGGTGATCAGCGATACTGTGCGATGTCCATGTGGGGTGAGTTTGTGTCTGATCATGAGGAAGACTGTGGGGTCTGCTGCTGGAGCTGAGGAACATCTGAAAGAAGAGATGTGACCTCATAGTAACACAGTCTAAGTGTGGTATGCTGTATAGTGCAAACCCAGATCTTAAATAAATATACAGTAATTCCACCAAGGCCTGAATATTAGATGCAGCAGTGTCCTCTATTTCACCCTCTCCTCCACCCTTCCCTCAAACACCATCATCAGCATAATTTGCCTCCCGCTGTGCAAACGCTGTTCCATAATGCATGATGCCTGCTGGATGCAGTCTCCAGAGATTTGTCTCCGTTTATTATCTCCCTGTGATTAAGACAAGGAGGTCACAGCCATATGGCACTGATGATGAATGGGGAGTGGTTTACCAGCGATTTGGCTTTGCGTAGTTTATAATTTGCTTCAGAGAGTGTTTTCTTTTTCCCATCATCCGCCTTTGATGTGTTAGTGCAGCAGGTGGAGGCGCTGTTGTTTCTCATCTGCCTGGAGAAAGACAGCAGAGTCAGTAAAGGGGAACGATCATGCATGATAATGACATCAGTTTATCTGCAAGTGAACGCTGTGGTGAAACCGCTCAGCCCTCAGACAGTTGTGAGGCAGAAATCGCCCCACCCACCACCTGTTCAAACCTTCTGATGGGGCAGCCAATAAGATGAAAGTCAAAAACTGAGAATCATGAAAAATTACTGAAATGCAAATTAATTAATCAACTATTAAGTCCAGGCAACACCTGCTGACTCTTGCACTGCCACTCTAAGGTGAGTTGCAAAGGGTTCCTCCACGAGCTCTAAATAAATTAAAATGCCCTCCTGCAATATCCTGGTCTTTGGGTTCTCCCAGACCTGAAAAACACTGTGATGAAAGCACGGTGTGAAGAAAAACCTCTGATGCTACCCTCTCTCCACAAGCAAGTCTAAAATTTCCCGGACGAGCCCCCAAATATGACATAACCCAGCTCAAACGTTTCTAGTTCCTTTGTGGATATAATGTTGATATAATAAATATTGGTCCCCATTTGAACCATAAACAAGGACAAAGCAGTTTGTGCTTTAGAGGATGTCTACTCTATGACTGATAAGTTTCTTTCACATATTATGTCTGGTTAAAAAACACCGAGGCATTCATTGAGCTGTCAGAGCTCTATGTGTTGTTAATGTCCATCATTTATATCCATTTTGGCAGATGGCTTGGTTCTGCTGTAGGTCTCTTCCTGTTGAATGGGAACTTTTTCTCTCCACAGACGCCTGGTGCATGCTAACAGGACACTGTTTGGGATTTATAATATTTTAATGCCAAATGCACCTGTTCTTATAGCACTTTTCTACTCTGAGCAATCAAAGCACTTTTTCCCCACTATTCTATTTCTCTCTGCAATTTAAACACATTCATACACCAACGGATGCACTACAGAGCATCTTAGGGTTAGTGTCGTGCCCAAGGATATTTGGCAGACTGGAGCAGACGGGGCTCAAACCACCAACCTTCCAATTAGTAGGTGACCCACTCTACCACCTGAGCTACAGCCACTGTGGGGCCGTCACTATAAAGAACCTTAAAGCCTCATTAATGCCAGACGTGATTCAGCAAATGTTCCCTGCCGTCTTACGCTCTCAGCGCCTGTTCGATGGGGTCCAGATTGTCCAGGTAGTTGAAGCGCAGTGTGTCTTTGGGACGTCTGTCAGAGTCTCTCCATGGTGGGGGTGCACCTGGCTGCTTCTCCTGTCTCAGTCTTGTGCTGGAGCTGCTTCCAGGTTGCTGCTTGGTGGATGCTGGACACTCCTCCAACCTGATGGCTGCTATTTCTGACGGCTCTTTGTGACCACGGCTTGCTGCTGCGACATCTGAAACCACAAACTGCTGCTGCGATGAAGCACCCTGGGAAAAAAGGGTCTTTTATTTTGTTTTGATTTTTGAAAGCTAGATTTTAATGTTATTTTGTGTTATCGAGTTGTTAAACAAAGGTAGGATAATTGTTTAAATCTCTTCGGGATCTCCTAACCTGCAGGACGCTCAGCCGCAGCTCCTGGACTGTCTGGATGTAGTGTCTCTTCCAGACGCCCTGTTCGAATGGTGTCGGGGAGGAGCTGAGGAGCCAGCCGAGCCTCAGACACTTGGGCATCCACAGCTGGTCCAGCTCCACAATGCTCTTCCACTGCCAGCTCACCTGCGCATGGAGGATCGAATCATTCATTTACCAGACTTCTTCACAAGAACAAGGGCCAAAACTTTACGTCACTCCCCATAAATGAATCCACGTGTACCTGGGCACATCGACAGAGGCTGCGTGGGTCCAGGAAGGAGAAGAGATACAGGGAGAGGGCTCTGGGGAGCAGGCAGGTGAAGTCTGCGGCCTGCAGGGGGAGCTGTCTGCTCACACTGAGGCTCAGGAACCTGAGCTGCTCCACTGAACAGCTCAACACCAAGTCCTGCAGCACCGCCTTCCTCTGACTGTCAGACCACCTGTCAAACTGGTAAAGACATGAAAGAATACAGCAGAAAAGCAGTGAGCACAGCATGGTTTCTAACTGCTAGCTGGATTTGTGTGGGCTTCAGCTCACGCTGGGATCACTGTAAGGGCGCATTAGGTGCTTCTTCATTCATCTGCTCACACATACCCACTTTGCTAGAAGGCTTCGTCTCTCTTCAAACACCTACAATGAGACAACAGTGACAAAGGTTAACAACTATAGTATCCAAAGTATTCAGTTTTAAAGTTTTTAGTTGTTTAATCTTTCGAGGAACTTGGTATTTATGGAAGACCAACACCGTCAAACAGAAAACAAGGAAATGAGCCAATGTCGTTCAAGCTTCCACACTAAAGCAAAGCCAGCCCGGTGTTGTTCTGACAGTGAGGGCAGTCACAGCCTGCTGCTGATCCACAAATAATCAGAAGCTCAGCTCACAAAACACTTTTAATGACAGCGCCTTTGTTTACATAATGAAGCAGGACCAGGACCAATGAAGTGACCAATGCAACCAGTACACAGATGCAAATAAATTAATGAATGCATTTCATTAAAAGGAATTTCTTTAAAATAACTATAAAGTAAAAAAACAAATATTTGCAAATTAATTTAGATATTATTGCCTGTCTAGATCATCCACGGACATTATTATGATTTCCTGCTTTGTGACTGTGTTTACTAAACACATTATATGTTAAAAAAAATTAAATCAAATTGCCGGCATAAACAGGAAGCAATAATTTAAAGAAAAATTAAAATCTAAGGCTTATTTATTTAAATAATTAGTCATTAAGAAAAATTAGCTTCATATAAACTGAATGTATGCCAATAAAGTAAATTCAATTTAGATGTAATCAAATTATTTTATTGTGGATAATTTTGGGGGGTTTCAAGAGTGCGTCAGGCAAACACCTGGTCCTGCAAGCACAGGCTGAAACAGACATAAATCTTACTGCAGCGAAGGGAACATTTAAAAAGAAGCTGAGAGTCGCTTGACTCCACTGTTAGAGCTGTTTTATGTACTCAGGTCTGTACTTTTGTGTCCCCCTTTTCTACTTCACCAGCTTTAACACAGACATTTACATTTTGTCACGTCCATCAAAAGATGTAGTTAGTTTTACTTTCTACGACACTGCTGTACATCTTATAAAAGTTACTGAAACGATTAACAGCCACCCTTTGGCTGACGGCACAGTTTCAGTGTGAGCTGATGTGACCTTGCTGTTGGCCCGCGGGTTGTTCAGAGGAGTCCAGGTGCTCCGTTTGGTCTGCGTCTTCGAACAGCTTGCAAAAGATCTTGCTGCAAGTGCCATCACAGCAACAAAGATGATGCTCTAGGATACAAAAACAGTAACTGCTACTCAGGTATGTGTTGCTTTTCCTCACATTGTGTTCATGTGTGTACATGAAGCAGGAGTGCCTAATAGTTCCATGTTTTTAAAATCCAGCCAACACTAACACCGTCCTGCGGTGTTTCACTCACCCGCAGCTCCTCAGCTCGCAGAAAGAAATCCAGCTCCAAACTCACTTTGTAGGTGCGCGCTCGGCCTTGGTGCCCACACACTTCTTTCTCCTACTTCCCCGTGGATAGTTTACTTGTTTCCATAGTAACCGTGAGTGTAGGCTCTCCTGCTTGTCACAGCCTGTGACACACATGGAGGCGGTGATGTGGGTGTCGCTGCAGAGAAAAGCAGAGTGTGCGGGCCTCCCTCGCTCTAATGATGACAAACGTGGTGCAGAAGTCCTGACACTGCAGTTACTATAAAGACCATCGCATTGGCTGACACAGCAACAGAAAAACAAAGCATTATTATTGACTGTCGCAGCAGCAGAACCAGCAGTAATAAGCCCGGACAAACGAATCTGTTTACGGAGTAATAACCAACAGCTGGTGTGTAATAAGAATCATAAACCAACAGCATCTTCAGGGCTGTGTCTGCTGTGTCCCGCAGGCCTCCAGCTCCACGCTTTCACTCCCAGCAGTCACACAAGTTTCTGATTCAAAGCCTGCTCGTTCTCGGATGGGCGGTCGCGCGCAACGAGGACAGAAAACCTGCTGCGAAGAAAAACGGAGAACTGCGTCAAGTTAGACACGCGGGAGTGTAACCGGAAACGAGCCCTGTGCCTTCAGAGTAATAGTTCACTCTTTATTGGACTGACGAAGAAACGTTTGTTTCACTGGAAAAGCAAAGACACCAAGAAGTCTTTCAAAGTCTCTCTGACGAGATTTAAAGATTCGTCCTTCTCTCCGTCTTTAAGCCGCTTAAACCTGACCTGTGACCAGTCAGCATGAAACAACACCTAACACAGCCGCTGTTTACTCTACACATAACAGACAGGACGTCAGCAAAGAAGCAGTTTTAAATATGTATTTTTAAGCACTAAGCACTAGCAACCAGTCGCAAAAGCATATTTGGTCCCAAAGGTTAAGCTGAACCTACAAACACCACCTACAGCAACACAGTTTGGCACCAAACGATCACTTTGCACCATTAAGATGATTCCCAAAGAGCTGTTAGCTGAAAACTATTACAGCAAAACCAAAAACCAGCCATATTACACAAGTTCAGAATTGTGAAATTTACTACACAAATGTCTTAATGTAAACTTAAGAGCACAACTGTTTGGCTTTAACTATGTACTAGCTGGATTATATCATTTTGAAAACTAGACATGTGGAGGACAAACAGGAAGCTGTCAGCCAAAACCATCTGCAGCAGATCCCAATATCTAAACGCCATGTCCTTAAGAAACAAGGGAAAAAATCCACCCAAGACCTGACACGGGATCTGAGAGATGCATCTGGAGCTTCAGATAATCGGTCTACTGTTCACTGACGCTTCATCAGAAATGCTTTCAGTTGAAGGGTGGCTGCCAAGAAGCCATTGTTCAGGAAGTGAAACAGGGAGAAAAGGCTGAGGTATGCCACTTCACACAAGAACTGGGATGAAAATCAATGACAACAGGTTGGATGTGAAATTCTTCGTTTCAAGTATTGGATTAATCAGTATGTCGAGGGGTCATCAGGAAAGAGGTACAAGAAGAAGTCTCTACAACCATGTTTAAAACAGTGGAGGCTCTGCCGTGGTCTGGGGCTGCTTTTCAGACAGTGCTGTTGGAGATCTTGTCAAAACTGATTGAATTATGAACACAGAAAAGCACCGTCAAGTTTTCATCCACCATGCAGTCCCAGGTGGAAAGAATCTGATTCCATTTCTTTATTTTTCAGCAAGGCGGTGATCTCAAACACACGGCCAATGCAGTAAAAACATACCTGGATAGAAACGCAAGACCTCTGTCAAACAAAATAAATAAATCTGGGTACATTCCAGGGAGGGGGGGTCATAACCCCCCTGGAAATGACGCCCTTGTTTGAATGTCCTTCAAGAAGCCTGAGAACTATTCCTGAGGATATTTAAAGAAATGACAAGAAAGCTTGACTCTGGGAGTTCAGGCTGAGTTGTAAACAAAGGTGGGCATATCAAATGTAAATCATTTAAGCACAATTTTCAACACTTTTAACTTTTATTGTTGAACTAAAAAAAGTTTTTATATTTTTGTATGTTGCAATAAATTGGGCCAACATCCGCGACTAAGGTGGCAAACAGCGTATCGCTTCTTTCACCTGTATTCAGCTCGACTAAAGCTCACTGTAGTCGTGTTTTGGCGTCCACGAAGTCGGGCGTTTGTGGAAGAGGCTTTTAATTTGATAGTCCGTAGCGGAAGCCGTTAAAAAAGTCTCGCGCACTTGTCGCTCTACGTAGAGGGGGGAGAGCGGGGGAGGAGGACGGAGGAAGAGGACAAGAGGAGGAGAGGAGGGTGCTGGTGGAGGGACATTCAGTCATTGTTACCAACTCGAGGACCGGCGAAGACCCCGCTTACTCCCCGAATTTTGCGGACAGCGTTCAGGTAAAGTTGCGTTAAATTCAGCGGGTGTTACTCGTAGACCACCGCCTCCGCTGCCGCCCGGCTCGGTGACTGAATGCACCGGTGCGGAGCGGTTACCGTGAGTCAGGATGAACTAACCGTCATCTTTTGTCTGCGCCGCGCCGCGTTCACGCTTCTCTCGGCTCAGGTCGCTCGTTTTTATTGCTGCGGGTCAGTTACAGCGGCAACCGCGACGAGCCTCCGTGTAACGCTCGGCAGTACACTCCCATGTATGAGCAGCAATTAGTGCCTGAGTCCCGGTGAGGAGCTATAGGAGGAGCCCGTTAGCGCTGACGCACAGGTAGGCTAATGGACGCGCTTGTGTCGCGTTAATAATGAAAGTTGAAGTGCGGCCGGGTTAGACACCGGCAGGTGCGACGGAGCAGAGGCCGTGTTTGACGTGTTGGTCGGGGGCAAAGGTGCGGGGCTGGGAAGGGTGTGTGCTGCAGCGATGGATAAAAATGTGCTCTATAAATAACAAATAACTTTAATAAATGACTTAAACAGTTTCTGAGCTGTGATTAGTGCAGATAACTGTAAAAATAATAATATTATTAATGGTCGGAGGTGTCTACTACCACAGCTGCTGCTATTACCACTGTTATTACTACAGAAGTACTGCGGGACGCAGAGTAAATCTCTTCAGACTTGCCCTTTAAATGCTCGCTCATTTGCTTATTTTGTAATGATCTATTGCTGTTTAATAATGCATTTAATGTGGACACTGATGGGCAGAACCCAGCCATAGTCAGTGACCTGAAAAGCAGCCGTTTGTGTGCTGCTCCGCTTACAATTAGTCCATTTTTTCAGTTAAAAGGTTTCCTTTTGGTTTGCACTTGTTGTAATTATTGGACCACTAACGTCTAACAAGCTGCTGTACTGTATTCTTCTGATTGCAGGCAGAGCATCGTTTCCACAGGGGGTCGTCGCTCATATTTCCTCCAGCATCATCGCCGTCTGTGAAGGCAGGAGACGGAGGAGTGTTTTCAGCATCTTAAAGGACCACAGCATCACCTAGGTGATGGAGGCCCTGTGACTCAGTGTAGTCATGGTGATGGATGCAGCCAACTTGGCCCTGTTGGATTACGCTGCTCAGCCCACGGTGTTTCTCTGTGATCTAACGAGGAGGAAGGGGCAAACAGATAGTCCTTAAGTCTGGTAATTTTTCCCACTTCCTGGTTAAAGCCCACGATGCTGACAGGGCTCGAGCCCTCTCCGTGAGCCGCCGTCTCCTGGGTCTTGCTTCTTTTCTCCCGTACGGATCATGGATCTCCTGTGGGTGCTTTCCGTGTCCATGCTGACCGTGTGTGTTGCTGTACCCATGGATGCTGTGGCTGGGAGCCACAGTCTGTTCACCTGTGAGCCCATCACCCTGCGCATGTGTCAGGGGCTGCCCTACAACTCCACCTTCATGCCCAACGTCCTGAACCACTACGACCAGCAAACTGCTGCTCTCGCCATGGAGGTACGGTACATCGCTGCCATGTGATCTGAGAAAGACAAACCATCTATCTGTACACACACACACACACACACACACACACACACACACACACACACACACACACAAATGTATATAAACTAAAGGAATGACAGTTTTTCTCTCACAGTTATGGCGCTCAAACTCTGACAGCAGCAAAATTCATGCGATTCATTAAAAAAAATTTGCTCTTCACTATATTATAATAAATTTATAATTAAAAAAATAAAAATATGTTAATATAAAATTTATCCCCCCTCCAAAAAAACAGTCACACTCACAAAAGCTATTAAATTAAAATAAAGGATAATAGAATATAACTGAATATATATTATGCAATATGTAAAAACTGTACAAAAAAGAAATCTGTATGTTTTTAACACAGTTTATATATTTTTAAATGTTATATTTTATTTCTAGATTTCTCATGAAGCCGCGCTGCCACAGTGTTGGATACGCTAACTTTGGATTTGGTCACAAATGCCTTTAATAGTTTTAATGTTTTTCAACATTTAAAATGAGTTTACATTTTGAAATAGACATTTAAAAATGCTTAAAAACATTTTGTAATTGACAGTGTAACAGCGGTGAGCAAAGCTGCTGTTAAAAAGGCTTAAATCCCGTCAAGAATTTGCACAAAAAGCAATAATTAGATTTATATGTGAAATGTTACGGCACATGAACAGTGTTATTATTCTTGTAATCAGATCTGCCGGCCGGCTGCAGCTGTTCTAGACTCCAAACTAAACAGAGCTGTGATAACTGCCTCACACAGTATATGAAAGAGTGTCATGGAGGATTTCATATATGAGCTTCAGTGATTGTTGGATCGATCACATCGATCAGCCCACAGCATGAAACAGTCTCTCAGCTGAGAAGCTTCTTTCCCACATTTTCAGTCCAGACGCTTTTCTTTCCGAGGCGACGACGACCTGGATCACTGATCGCTTCACACACAGCTGAAATTGTGCGCTTCAGAGTTTTTAGCTAACAGAGCTGCCTGGATGTAGCGAGCCACAGGTGATGCTTGCTGTAAATTCCCTGTGTGTTCACCTGTACTCGTACCTGCACAGCCCTACGTCACATGGGCGCTGTTGGGTTAAAGTGATTTGAACGTTTGCGTTCTTGTTCTCTCGCTGCTCCTTCGTTCTTCTAAAGATGAAATTGGAACCTTTTTGGGATCGATGAGTGTCTCACACACCACAGTTACTCTATGTTGGCTTCAGCCTTTTAGTTCTTCATTTAATGAAGTTGTGTTACTGCTGTGAAAGGGACAGGGTCTGTTAAACAGGTTTGGATCTGAGCCGTGTGATGTTTGTGAGTCCGGTCACTCATGTTAGCCTTCAGAGCCCGTTGGGCTTCCAGTCAGCGTCCACAGTGCTGATAATCTGCCTCCGTTCCTCGGTCGTTTCTCTGCGTTCTGACGCAACGTTTTGAGAGCAGATTCACATGTCTGTCATACATGTGAAATGAGTGATTCGGTGTGCGTGGCACACTTTCTGCTCCCGTGGACACGAGCAGCTCGTTAGGTGTCAGCATGATCAGCTGTGTGTTTGCTGAGGAGGTGCCAGCCTACTTAAATGTGGCCCATCTAGCTGCTGAGGCTGCAGCGTGTTACCAAAACATTAAGCAGACAATGAAGGTTTCGTTTTTGTCCCTTTGGGCCCTGAGAACAGAGGATTATTAAAACGCCAGCGACTTAACAGGGCGTGGTGTCCTGAGATGGGTTTGAACCGCACATCTGGCCTGTTGACAGATGAGAGCGATTAACCACGACATGTAGTCAGCTGCTGTTTTATATAACAGGCTTTGAGCAGCGAGCCAACGAGTCAGGCTTTAAGGAAACACAGCTTCATTGTTTTGGGTTGTGATTTCAGCCTCGTGGATAATCCACAGACTGACCATCCACAGCATCTCACTGTTGTCATGGCTGCTAAAAGATGGAGCACGGAGCAGATGCATCGCTTCATTAAGTTAATCCCGTCCTTTATGGCGGCCGATCCCTTGTGAAGTTCTGTCTGTCTAGTAATTACGGGCCAAACTGCTGTGTTGGCTCGGCGCTCTGCCGGCCTGTGTTTAGTTTATCGATGCCCCGCGTCACGCGCTCTTTGCTCCCTCTCTCTGCGTCACTTTAACCCTTCAACCTCGCCCGGCCCCACCCTGCCCGGCGTAGCGGATGTGCAGCACTCTGCCGACCATCTGTGCATCTGCGCCCGCCCCGGTTCACGGCGCTGTGTGTAGACGCGCTGAGGAGAGGTGGAGGTTACGTAACTGTAACGGGCCGGCTGTGCGCGGCGTCACAGCTGTGGTCTCGTTCGACCTCATGTTTGGAAAAGATGAAACTGGTCCCATGACCGTGCGCTCGTACCAGCACCGTTCTCGCTGTGCAGCGGTGCTTTCAAACGTGTTTCGACGGTCGTTATTCACGTCTTCATTTCTCTGACTGATTAAATGTTACCAGCTGCATGTTGTTTGAGGCCAGGTTAGCTTTTTACGCCTGATCAGTGGGTGTGTGTCGCAGTGAGGCGAGAGAGGCGCTTCTGGTTTAGACGGTGTTCACTTTGATTGGTCATGGCTTCACAATTAAGTCTCTTTTAGTGCTTGTTTGGGTTTGGAAAACACACGGAAACCCAACAGGTTCCAACACCACGGAGCCCAGTCTTGGCTCTCGTTTCCCAGATAACTCGCCCCAGATCCAGCTCATGGGAGAATTCAAAGCCTGTGAGACGTCGAGGGCAGCCAAATGAGAATTGACAGTTGATTTTAAAGAGAATTAGGTCCGCTGAATGGGCGTGATAAGGATGATGAATGCCTCGCACCGTGGAGAAACTGGGAGTTGGATGAGAACCAACGCCTGCCGTTCTTACAGTTTCTGTTCAAACCCCCTGAAGAGTCTTTGTGGTTCCCTTTTCATGTCTTGCTTTTTAAGTATTTTTTTGTTCAAGATTTTAGTGTTTTAGGAAAGTAGGACAATTTGTCACGATCTCATGAGCTCCAAACCGATAGAGACAAACTGAAAATGCACTTTAATGACTCTTCTTTGGTGTGTCAGGTCTGTGCAGCTTTTCACAGACAGAATTTTCTGTTTTGCACATTTAGTATTTTATTTTCTACAGCTGTGAGCAGAATGTAACACAAACCACACAATTTGTTAAAATGGATTTTAATGTTCCCGTGTTCATCCTCGCTCGATCCGTCACCGCTGACCGCCGTATGACCTCGCAGCTGAAGTGGGACGGTGGCCTCGGGGCTCGGGAATCGGCTATTTCTGTGTCACAATGACACTGTGCCACAGTCGCATAGCATAACTGAGAGCGTGGCGGATTTGACTGGCACCACAAAAAGAGAGAAAGGACTGGGCCCAAATCCCCGCATTTAGAGATGCTGCACACTGATGAATATGAAGCAGTGTGGGCCCATCACAGGAAATCAATTACGCTGCTATGAACCATCCTCGGCCTGCAGAGCAGATGGCGTGTGGTTCACCGCTCGGTGATGATCATATTACTTTTCTTTGGTTAAGGTCGTTTATAAGTCCTACTCTTCTGCATTTATGCATCGTTTCTAATGCTCTAGAAGTTTCTCCAACCTGCTGCAGTCTGGTTGGAGGCACTTTCCAGATCGCAGCTCCAGAGGAGAAGGACGAGCGTCAGGCTCAAACTGGAGGACTTGGATCTTTTGTTAGGAGAAGATTTTCTCTAGAAAGAAGCTGAATGATACTGAGGACTCAACAAAACCAAAGAATGTCAAAATAAGATTCAGTTTCAGTTTTATTTGTCATATGCAAGTTAGCACAGGGTCAACATTGCAATGAAATGTGTTTGATGAGCAGCAGTCACTCAGCAGCATGATACAGTAGGAGAAAATATAATAAAATAAAATAATAAAGAAAATAGAAAAATAGTAAGGAGCAAAATATTAGAGAGACGTGGTAAAAGAGAAAAGATGACTAAATATACATGTATCTATAAATATAAATATATGTACACTAGTGATTAAATAAGAAAATCTTGAAAAGAAATATGACGGGAGGGCAGATGGGACATTGAATGAATGAACAATGATGAACAAATGCTAAAACGAGCGCCCAGATATTCTTATTATAACAGTGAAACATCAGTTTATGGCAAATGCAGCTCCTTTTGGAGGGTTTCTCTTATATTTAGCAGAAGCTTTCAAGCAGATAAGGGATGGAGCCATGGCAGTGGCTTTCACAATCATGTCATGTGACCGTCACGGCAAGGCCAGATGGACCACGCAACGGTCAGGGCCGACTGAAGATGTTAATTGCATTAGATGGATAACTGGGCTTGTTTACGTGAATCCAAAGCATCAAGATTAGGAGTCAGTGCGTTGGGGAAATGTGCTGACTACAAATTAGACACACGAGCTTTTTCTAGGTTATCATAGCCTTTGTTTTGTCACGTCTTTTGGGTTATTGCTTGTCGAATGAAGGGTCCACAGCTGCACAAAGAATAATCAGCGGCCGGCTCTGAATCTCAGACTCACTCGTTTCCTCCTCAGATCAGCCTGTTGTCTCAGGTTTACAAGTGCAGATAAACTGTGTCGTGTTACAGACGGAAGAATAACCCAGATACTCCACCCCGCTCTGCCTGAATGGATGTGTAAGGGAGAGCTAAGGGGTGTGTGTGTGTGTGTGTGTGTGTGTGTGTGTGTGTGTGTGTGTGTGTGTGTGTGTGTGTGTGTGTGTGTGTTAAACAGAGTACTTTTTTGTGCATTCTGGCACGTTTTAACAGGCTTATTATGTTAGTAAAGATGTATCCCAGCTGATCACACACACACAGACACACACACACACACAACATGGTCTGATAAACCCAGCGTGACCTGGCCTATAAAAGAGCCTCTTGTTTTATTTAATGTCCAACACCGTGTTTATTGGCAGTGGAGTGAATAAGAAGCACAGCAACCTCTCACTGTGTGTGTAACTGTGTGTGTGTGTGTGTGTGTGTGTAACTGTGTGTGTGTGTGTGTGTAACTGTGTGTGTGTGTGTGTGTGTGTGTGTGTGTGTGTGTGTGTGTGTGTGTGTGTGTGTAACTGTGTGTGTGTGTGTGTGTAACTGTGTGTGTGTGTGTGTGTGTGTGTAACTGTGTGTGTGTGTGTGTGTGTGTGTGTGTGTAACTGTGTGTGTGTGTGTGTGACTGTGTGTGTGTGTGTGTGTAACTGTGTGTGTGTGTGTGTGTGTGTGTGTGTTCTCAAACTGTCTTAGGAGTGAACGACTCTGCCCGTTCGTCCTCTCTCGCTCACCCGGTCTCTCACCCTCCTCCCCCACCTCTTTTGTCCTCCCCCTCCCCCTACACAGGACTCACCCGTTGCCCAGGAAACGGTCCCAATTGTGCCGTTAACAAAAGGAGCAGAGGCTTTCTCGCCTCGCGGGAGGTGGTCCCCTCCGCCCTGCACCCTGACCTCCTCGAGCCCCGCTCTCCTCCCTCTTCGTCCTCCTCCTTCTCCTCCACCTCCACTCCGGTGATGCATCACTCGTCACCATGGCGCTGAGCTTTGAAATTTGGAGAATTGGAATGGCAGCAGAGGCGAAAGGGGGATAAAGAGTGAGGATAAGGGGGGGAGATGGGAAGAGAGGTGACTAGGAGATATTTTTTTAAAGGGCAAATCAACAAGAACCAGTCGTCCACAGTGGGCGTCACTGTCAGCGATTCATCAGTCACACCATCTCAGCCTTTAACCTCCTGAGACCTGAACTCTTCCACAGCAACATTTTTAATTTCTCTTTCATATTTGGGCTGATTGGGACCTGATGAACGTAAAAACAAAGAATCACCAGATTTATTATTTTACCTGATTTTTGTTTCTAAGAACAGTGACAGCCACATGTGAGGACATTTTTAATTTAGATAAAACAGAGGCAACGGCAATGAAAACCATTAGGCATACTAGGCTGTATTCATAATTAATACATTAATCTTAGATAACTTTCATCTTAATCTGATTCAAAACATGCTGGATAGTGTCCATGCTGCAGAGGTGAAGCTGAGGTCACGGCTGTTTGTCCCGGTTCTTCAAAGGCTGCTACGTTTAAGATTAGAAATATGCAAATATGCACTTTCACTACACCGTCCCAGGAAGCACGATTATTAGAGATGTTGCTCCTGTTCTTCGCCTCAGTTTGATGTGAGATGTGGTTATTTACTGTGAAAGCAAGCAGTCAGCGACACTCACAGAAGCTGTGCCTGCCTCGCTGTTACGGACGCACCGTACCAGCTGAGACGGTCCGACCCCGCTGACTGATCATCATGCTGACTCATAACAAATGTGTTTCGGAGAGTCAACAGAGCTTTTTTTAAGAAGGAGGAGATTTGTTTTTCTGAGCAGGTACACAACAAGACAACAGAATAACAATAGATTTTAGGCCCGATGGTTGTTATGGAGATAACGAAGGTTCGTTTTCTTAGAAAATTCAGAGCAGAAACCATCAGATTTAAAAACATGAGGAATATCCTGCTACCATTATGTTTTTAAATGTGTCAAAGAGGAAAAACAGTGACAGTGTTGCTAAATTTTAAAAGAACATTTTGGGTTCCTTGTGATCTTTTCTTGCATCCGTATGCGGGACAGAGCTGGCTCAGTCCTATTGGATTGGACGTGTCACAGATCTCACTGAGCGAGTTTTCAGCGTTACTGCAGCTCTGTTAGAATTACTCACAACTAGGGCTGGGCGATATGGCCTAAAATTCATATCGCAATATAATTTCAAGCATGTGCGGTAACGATATATATCGCGATATATTCTTTTCTTCTGTATAACATATTTTCCACACTTAAAATCCTTTAATTTTCTCAAAAATCGAGAGTGGGCCTTATGTATGAATTCTGGTCGTGCTTACTGACCTCGAACCGATTTGGGCAGAAATCTGTTAAAAATGTTTTAGTACAGCTTTGTAAGCCGTACTGCTTGATGGATGGTCAGAGCATTACGGCTGCCGTAGGGAGGAGCTTCGCGGAGTAATCTGGGTCCAAAACTCCGTCTCTTCAGGTCCCAAAGTCAAACGAACACTGAGAGTTAAAAACGGTCTAAATTCTTTCATCTTTAATTAAATAATCAGCGTTGCTGCTTTATCGGGTGTAACAATTAAGTTTAACATCCAGGCATCCATGAAAACAGAAGTTATTAAATTTAACGGAGTTAGAAGTTAGCAGGAAGTTAGCTCGCTAGTTTCCACCTAAACATGATATAGCATGTTCTGACTGAGAGATTTCTGAAACTAATTCAAACGTACAGCTCTGCTGTCACTTCCAACATAAATGAAGACAGAAAACTAAACAGCAGTGGCGTTTGCAGGGTTACTGAAGTTGGACTACCTGGTATATAATGATGTGCTACGTGATTGCTAGCGACACAGCTATGTTAGCATAACATTAGCACAGTGAAGCTGGAGGATGAAGCCAACTTTTTTTCCACTCGATAAAAGTCATTAATGAATCGATGTTACGGAAGTGGAGGAAGCGCAGTTTTTGGCTTTCCCCATATTTCAAAAGTGCTTCATTTCTTTGCTATGACTGTCGGCATAATTTGCAGATGATAATGGTTGTAGCTGCTGCGATGCTTTTGACCAAAACAGGCGCAGCTTGATGACATCATCAACATGCGCTATCGCGATAGAGCATTTTCCTGAGTCGTAAACTGTGCAGCAGATCAGCCTCTTATATCTGCATCTATCCCCTCATTGGCTGTTTGTTGGCCTTGTTTTGGACTCCCAGAATGCACCATTTTTCGGCGACTGGCAGACACTCTCCTCTGTGTGTGTTTCTAGAAGGACACATTATTCCACATTTTCAGAGATCAAAAATCCCATAACAAACTGCCATGAATCCATAATGACTGCAGCAGCAGCAGGATGGAAGCTGAGGTTACATTAGCATACCGCCAGCATCCACACAGTTGTGTGTTACACGCTCTATTCTCCTTACATCGCTGACTCTGGGGAGGAAAGCTGCACGACGAGCTTCTGGCCAGTGGTTCACCAGCTGTTTCTGCTGTGGCCACTAACACTAAACCCTGTGGAGAGTGTGATTGTGTGGGCAGAGCTGTGACCGGCCATATGTACCATCCACTGGCTCAGTCCTGCTCTCAGTGGCTCACATGATGGGTCGACTGTCATAAAGAGGCTAAATGGACACGCGAGGAGTTGCGGGAGGGTTAAAAGGGCAGGAGGGGGGGACAAGGATGGAAGAGCACAAAAATAGAAAAATGAGAAAAATGGCGAGATGATAGGAGGACAGATGAATGTGTTTTTTCTTTAGTAGATCATCCTGGTAGCCTGTATAGGGATTCGGCTTTGGCCCTTGGCGTCTCCCTTTGTAGCGCCGTCCTGTGTGGTACATCGTGTTCTATGGAGCGCAGCAGTAGCCCATGGGAATCAAACGGGAGAGAAAGAGCGAAGATGCAAACTCACTTGTGTTGCATTAGATCACGTTTGAGTGGTTTAGCCGTGTTTACAGGGCATCGCTGATGAAGTAATAGATGTCACAGGACTGCTCGCTGGCAGCGGCACGCAACGCGAGTCACAGGAGGGCCGATTGCAGCAGTAGCGCCCGTTTCCCTCTCGTGGAGGCCGCTACATTCAGGATTTTCTGCTGTTCTTCCTCCAGAGAATAGCCAGCCTCCCTGTTGTACCTGACTATAGCTGTAACACGATCACCAGGAAGCGCTGCAGCCGATAGTAAAAGTATCTGTAAGAGGTAACCGGCCACGCAGCTTCAGTGCACACGGGGGCCAGAGCTACATGTCAGTGATGATCTGTGAGGACCATTCATGGTTGCATCGCGTTTGAAGCACTTGTTTTCACGCTGGCTCATAGCGTGCATGAGTGCTCGTGTCATTACACGGTGGAGCTCGTGAAACGTGATGACTCCACCATCGGCTGGAT
>NC_138951.1:1042500-1052500 GCF_965226115.1 Aulonocara stuartgranti | reverse complement strand
TCCCTGAGGCTGAGCGCTCTGTAGAGCTCCTGAGATGCTCAGTGAGCTCACATGGCTGGACAGCCGTGTGGTCATACAGCCTGTAATGAGGATGCTGCCTGCAGTCATGCATCCAGTCTCTTATCTCTGTGCGGTAATGAGTTCTTCTGTGGATCCTGAGCCTCGAGGCTCTCCACCCGGCCCGCTTATAACGAGGCCATCATGACGACATCTGTGTGGACGGGAAGCAGGAGGAGAGACGACAGGAAGCAGCACTCCGGTGATGAGACAGAGTGGGCCAGCTCTGTGCGCTTTCGTAAACTTCAGCTGGAAATAAATGACCTCGTTTTAACTGTGACTGAGGAAATCTCTCGTTTACACGCTGACAAACAACATGCGTTCAGTTTGGGACGCTGCACTGTAGGGCTGCCACGATTAGTCGACTCGTCACGATTACGTCGACTATCAAAATCGTCGACGACTGATTTAATAGTCGACGCGTCGTTTGAAGCTTTGTAAGATCCTGAAAGACGCAGGAATAAGTAGCAGGATTTAAGAGTGTAATAACGGACTGAAACAGAAGATGGCAGCACTGCATGTACAAGGATGCCAGCTGCCGTTAAACCCCGAAGAAGAAGAAGCTGTGTCCCAGAATTCATAGCGCAGCCCAGCTCAGTTTCCAACAATGGCGGTAGCTAGTTAGTTTTAATATTACTCTTATTATTCTTTCTGGGTCACAAAATAAACGTTTAACATATTTTCAGGCGAGAATGTAGCTGTGTAAACCTCAAATATCTGCTCAGTTTATCAGGACACCACATATTTTCAAAAGGGCTCCGACGTTTTCGGAGACGTCTGTTACCCACTAGCTCGATAGCTAGCCGGGGGCTAGGCTAACTAGAGCCGTGAGAACACCGGACTCCCGGCAAATTGTTTTCAAACCCACCGCTGTCTTTCACTACTCAGGTTAAACATGATATATGAGTCACTTAGATAACTTACAAATGTTATTGTTTGGCTTTTTTCAGTATTTTATTTGTTCCTGAGTAAATCGGTTTGGCTGAGATTAAAGTTATAGTTTTTACACAGCTGAATAAACGTCAAGCAGACAGCTGATTATCAGAAGTGTGAGATGCTCAGAATTTACTCCGGTGTCCTGTTATATTTTAGATAGCAAGGAGTTTATTAAACTTCACCGAAACAATCTGCAAATGTCATTAAAATTTAATAAACTATCATCTTGTCTTTATTTTTAGTTAGCACAGACCTTAAACACTTAAAGCTGTAAGCTAATGATAGTTATATAAGAGCAGATGCTGCTGGTGCAGTAAGCTGTACCTTGTATGATTAGTCAACTAATCGCAAAAATAATCGGTGACTAGTCGACTATCAAAATAATTGTTTGTGGCAGCCCTACTGCTCTGTGAGGGCTGCCAGTATCTGCAGCTACAGTTAGCTTAGCACGCATGACTGTGAGGAAAGCTGCAGAAGTGCAGTCAAAAGTTGTTTCTGCACCTGCATGGATGTAACTGCACTGCAACTTTACCTTTTATTGCTCGCTGTGTGTTCACGTTTGACCCGATGGGATCATCCATCAGACACAAACCTCCACCTTTCACAGCAGCAGCAGTGTGTTTGCACAGAAGCAGGAGGAGGGCGCTGGTCTGTTAGTTAGAGATGGATGACACTGTGTTTATGCCCTCAGCAAGGTTCATCATCAGCAACAGTGATGATGTGGAGTGGAACACACACACACACACACACACACACACACACACAGGGAAGCGATGAAGCCACTCAGTCAGCAGGCCTCTTAATGAGCTTGTTCATGCTGATGTTTGCATGCACAGACTGACTGATGGCTCCACGCTGCTGAACACTGATGATGTACATGATATATCTTTTTTACTTCTGTGTTACAGTAAGACCATAAATTGTATTAAGTGCTTTACAAACCTGAGCCAATAGAGTTACTAATCTAACGGGAACTGCACTAACTCCACCCTCTTCTGTTTGTTCCAGGTGGAGCAGACCAGTCACCCCGACCTGGTGTTGTTCCTCATAAAGTACCTGATGATGCTGATTGTAGGAATCCCCTCTGTGTTCTGGGTGGGCAGTAAGAAGACCTGCTTCGAGTGGGCCAGTTTCTTCCACGGCAAGAGACGTAAAGAGTACGTATGTGTCACACTGTGACGGCGTCTTTGTGTGATTTTGCTAAATATAAATAAGCTTACATGAGGTTTGTCCCAGTATTTACAACTCAAAGCGCTTCATCTCTCTGTGGTGATCATCAGATTTAGTTTTAACTTCAGAGCTGTGGATGGCAAAATAATGAAATAATAATTAAAAAAAGTATCCGAGTGTAGTTTGAATGAGACACACAGGGCAGCAACATCAGCTCCCGTATGTTCTCAAAATCCTCTTCAAAGCAAATGAATGGTCAACAATGAGGCCGTCTTTGGCTGTGTCCCAATTCAGAGTCTGCACGCTTGAAGTACGCATTTTAAGTGCGGTTACGTCACCGCCACGTGACGACGGCTGTCCCAATTCAAAGTGTACTTCAAATGCATACTCCAAATGCGCTGTCGATCTCCCCAAATATCAAGCGTGGTCCGGTGCACGCTTCGTGGTCCCATATATCCCACAATTCATAGCACGGCGGTGGGTGTGGATTATTTTGCTGCAAAATACGGCAGAAGGGAGCGGCCGAAGAGGGTTTTTCCAAACTTTATTGAACTTATAAAGCGAACAGTCAGTCATTCCAGTTCAGTTTGTACAGTAGACATACAAGGCAAATAAGAGTAACAATATACAGCACAATGAAATAAGGAGAAATAAATAAAGGATAAAAAAAAGAAAAAAGGGGGGAATGTGGCAGACTTCATAAAACTTTGTACTTGAAAGTTGTGACAGCTCAGTCGTTAAACATTTCTGAATGAATTTCAGTCAATGATAAACAGACGAGGGGCCTGAAAGCTGAAGGCTCCAGTTCCCATTCTACTTTTAAAAAGGAAGCAGAAGTAACCCAGCAGCCTGAGAGCAAAGTGCTCCATCAGCATCATTTGGTGTTATAAGATCTGATTATTCAGGACTTGATAAATGAGAATTTAATTATAGATTTACCAGTAAAGAGACACTAATATTGGGGAAACAACACATCGTGCAGATAGACAGCAGACTGCAGTTTCCTGTAAATGTGGACTTCCTGTCTCTTCCTAATCTGTTCTGTAGTCAATGGAGACACTAAACAAGGACTCGCGTTCTCTTCCCGAAACACATTTACAGTTCAAACATTTTACAGCTTGGCAAACTGAAATGTTTCCACATATACTGATTCAAATATTATTTTAAGGAGACCTGGATTTCATTTCTTTTGTGTTGCACGTGTACAGCAGCTGATGGGAGCGCGGCTGTTTCAGGGCAGCTGCTGACGCTCCGGAGCTCCTCACACATGGTCCCAAAATAACAAATAAAAACACGTTTGCTTAGTTATCACATTATAAATGCAGAGTGTGCACCTGTCTCACACACGTATCATTAAGCCTGATGTGAGGACCTGCAGGTGAGCGCAGAGCTTAATGTGAACAGATCCTGATTTCAGTCTTCAGTTTGTGTCCCTGCAGTGACGCCTTCTGAGGCTTTCACCTCCTCTGCACCACTTCCCCTCCAAACAGAGCATTAACCCCCTCTCCCGTTGCCTGCTCCACACATTCCTCAATCCTCTTCTACCACACCCACCGCCCCTCCACCTTCCCCCTCTCCCTCCCTTCCACCCTGCATCTTTCCCTGCCACCTCTCCCCTCCTCCTCTTCCTCCACCTGCTGCAGCAGGATGGTCAACGATAGCCGACAAGTGCTCCAGGAGCCCGACTTCACCCAGCTGCTCCTCAGGGATCCCAACACCCCCATTGTGAGGAAGTCACGGGGCACATCCACGCAAGGGACCTCCACACACGCCTCTTCCACCCACCTGGCCATGCTGGACGAGCCGCCGAGCGCCAGCACCAGCCGAGCCGGCTCTGTGCGCAGCGCCCGCTCCAAGATGAGCAGCTACCACGGCAGCCTGCACCGCTCGCGAGACGGCAGGTAGGTTCTGACATCGCGGTCTTTCATTAACCCCGCCCACCCGCACAGCCCCGAGGCTCATTTCTGCTCCTCTCCATTTAGATACACGGCCTCCAGTTTCAGAGCCGCAGACGAGCGGCTGCCATATGGGAGCCTGCCTCGTCTAAACCACCAATCACAGTCCAGGCACTGCAGCACCAATCACCTCGACAGCCTGTCGCGGCACGGCTCCGCCCAGAGGCTCGAGAACCAGTCGCGCCACAGCAGCATCAGGGACCTGAGCAGCGGGGCCACGGCGGTTCTCGGCGTGCCCAGAAACGGGATCCACAGAGTCCTGGAGGATGATGGAGCGACCGCCTGAAGGGGTGGAGTCTGAGGAGGAGAATGTCGACGAGCAGCCACTGTGATGGGTTTGGGAGCTCAGAGCTGAAATATCGATGAAACAAATGCTGCATCAGCTTAGTGACAGTCTGGTTACAGAGGGGGGGGGGCACGGGACAGAAATCTTTGCCTTAAACATCCTCACAGCTTTATGACGTAGCCTCCAGTGTGAATCTTAGCACAGTTTTTAAACTCCACCCAGTCGGGGAACGACGACTGAGCCAGACAACTAAATGTGACCGACCGCACGACGCGGCTTACTTTGTATAAAAGGACTTCGATGATGGACACGAGACATTTGGAGCTCCGTCCTCTAGTCTTTAGTGTTTGGGAGGTTTTTGGGGTGGGGGTGGGGCTTAGATTTATTACCCTTGTTCCAGGTTTTCTTCTGTTTATGAGGGGCAGCCAATCAGAAGACTGGCCTAAATGGAGAAGAACTGAAAGAACTGGTTTCAGTGAGGATGAAACGACTGAATGAAAGTTCTCAGATCCATCCACAGCTTTTAGATCTCTGCTGAATCTGAACCTGCTATTCTGCACACGAAGGCATTTTAAGTCTGCTGAACTTTCTAGAAGCCTCGCCTCATTTTAAAAGCTGGATTTTAGTGAGTGTTTTATTGCACCTGTGCAATAATGTTTGGAACGATACAAGGAAATCATGTCAGTCTGTGCTTTGCTGTTTTAAACCCAAGGGCTGAAATCCAGAGTATACATGCTGAATCCAAACTCCTGCCTTATGACTGCGAAGAGAACAAACCCAACAGAGGTGATGAAGCACAGATTCAATGACCTCAAGCAGATCACCAGCGACCTTCATGGAGCTGTACGGACACCTGAACACAGCTTACCTTCCCTTTCCGTCCGAACACGTTCGCTTTGAGCAGATTTACTCCGTCCTGTTTGCAAATGTGTCCTTACTAAAGTTAGAGCAACGTTTCCTCCAGAGGCAAAACATGTTCATAGATGTAAAAAGTGAATTCCTGTTGGTCATTTGTAATAAAGTTTCAAAACAATCAAAAGCTTCTGATGTTTCCTGAGGAGAAATGAGCACACAGTAACACTGAGTGTATTTGTAACAGCCCTCCGCTTTATTGAAATACATCGGAGTCAGGTTAATATAATGAGTTCTCCACGTAAGTGTGGCAGCCGCTTCCATACATTATTTTTGTTTTGACCTTACACCTTAAATATTTTTGTGCAAAAAAAGAATCTACATCAGCTGTAGTGGGTTATCCTCAGTAAAACACCCAAACCGCTCCAAAAAGAATAAAACGACAAACTGAAAACAAATGATTACATCTATAACATGCAAAACTGTACAAATTATTACAAAGCAATCCTAGAAAACAAAGTGGAATATGATATGAAAGAGCAAAACAATATAGAAGGTACTGGAGATAAGACCTCACTGAAATGTAAAGGCGTTTCCATTTCTTTAAATTGCGGCACTTCGGCCGTGAAGCCACCTGTCACCCAATACTCACTGCCGCCTCCACCCGAGTCACATTCCCTCACTTACTGCTGCCCATCCATCAAATGAATCAAACGCACCTCGATCGCGCTCATCTGACTGAAAATTTGTTTCCTGAGTTTCCCCTTCTCGCTCTCTTTGAACCGGGACATCTAGGATCAGATTTTCTGCACAGTATTGGCCAAAAATGAAAAACAGACGCCGCCTGGCTAACACCTCACACACCGGCTCATCGTTCTGCAGATGAACTCGTCGCAGGAACGAAGGAGTCACTAGCTTAAAAAAAGTTCTAAGATATTTGGAGTAAAACCAGCTGGGAGCTCTAAACCTCTCTTCAAATTAAAAAATAATAAAAATAAGAACACCTGGAATGAGCTGTTTGCAGCTCTTTGCTGTGTTTCCACAGGGGGAATGACCACTGAAGAGTTTTCCCTTTCTGACAAACAGGACGAGTGGAATCATGTGGAGCGAGGCTAAAACCCTCTGTGGGTTCTTTGATGCCACGCCGCCGTGTCCCTCGGGTCAAAATGCCTACAGGAGATGAACAGAGGTAACAGGTTTTTGGCTGTGAATGCCCTGCTCTGCAGCCAGAAGCTGCCACACCGTTTCCCCCTCTTCTATTTTTTTAAAGGCCTTTCCACTGACAAAGGAAAAGTAAAGGAAAAGTAAAGTAGAGTAAAGTAGAGTAAAGTAGTGCCGTGGAGGCAGCTCAGAGCTCCGGCCCTGTTCAGGTCACACAACAACAACAGGCAGAGGTCATTTACTCCATCGCCTCCAGAACACAAACCCAGGTGTGACTTCCTCGCACTGTTTACATTCTCGTTTTTTTTAATCCCTCCTCTTACAAATTTTCACGAGTCATTAAAACGTTGGTTGGAACGAGCAAAGTCGCGGCGCCTCCCTGTTGTGTCCGTATTTGGTGAAACAGCTCATCTCAGCGACCTTTCAAACACCGCCAACAGTCAGAGGAGCACAACAAGGCAACAACCGCCTGTGTGTGTGTCTGTGTGTGTGTCTGTGTGTGTGCGTCTGCGTACAGGCAGCAGTGCCGATACACAAGTCAGCTTTTTTCCCCCCACTCATATGAAGTGGAGGGGAGGGATGCGCACACGTCATAGAAACAACATGAAAACAAACAAATCTAAAATAAATCAGTAAAAACAAAATAAGTGGTTTTAAAATGGCTTCGAGTGCGAAACAACCCGGAATCACTCCAAACAAAAGCGGGAAAATAAAGGAGGAGTTTTCCGCCCCGTGTAGTTCTCTATAGTATTTTCCTTATCATATATTACTCTCTACTCTGAACCTATGTACATGACTGTGTCGGGAGTTTTGGCTGGACAACGTGGAGCGTCCACGACGGAGGACGCGCACCCCTGATGATGTCGTTCGCTCTGGGGAACCGAATGAGTTTGTCGTGTGATGTCACAGGAGCCGCTGTTGGAGCTTTTTGCTGATGGTGGAAATTAAAAATGTTATAAAGTCGCTGCACTTAGTATCAGGAGCAAAAAATAAAAGTAATTCCTTTTTTTATCTTTTTGCAGCACCCAGAGAGAAAGCAGGTGGGGGGGGGGGGGGGGAAGCCCCTTTCCTCGTCTATGATTGATAAATAAATTAAAACACTGTCCCCTGAATCCCGGCGGGTCCTATGTACAAGTACAAACCTTCTGCTCTCAATAATATTTCATCTTCTTTTTGGATTGCATCGTGACTTTTTAAGAGTCTCTCAGTGAATCTCGACAAGTTGACCAAAAAGAGCCAAAATGGGAGCTTCCTGTTCCTGCATCACCTGCCCGACATCACACACACCTTCTCTCTCACACACTCACACACACAAGCCAAACATCAGCACCCACATGTACACCACTGATAGCATTTGATAGCTTGTCCCTCGCTGTCTAGCGAGTGTTTCGGCCCCACTGTGGAAGAACGCTGAGACACAGTGCGGGGGGGTAAAGTGGGACTTCTTTGGGAGGGAGTGGTGGGCAGGAGGTGCAGTTCTCTGGGCAGTGAGGGAACAATATTCAAAAAAGGAAGAGTTGGAGAATTTGGAGTCCTGTGCTGTCGGTGGGTGGGTCGTTGATGGGTCAGTCGGTGGGTGGGTGAGGGGGGTCGGATGGACCGCTGGGGGCTCATGTGTCCCAGCCCATCCTTTCTGTGCTCTCCAAGGACAGGGACTTGGTCTTGTGTGGGGAGGCCGGGCTGGGAGGGCTGCTGAAGGTGGAGCTGTTGGAGGCCGTGGAGTGGCGTGGGGAGTCCGAATCCTGGAGGAAAGAGGGAAGAGTTGGAGAAATTAGACGATCCCTTCCACAAAGTAAACTGGGACGTGTACGACAGATGAAGCTGCGCCTCTGTCTGCTCCTAACAGCTACTGATGACGAGTGCTTGCTGCACATGCACTGCTCATTAATCTGCTTTTTGTGACGGCGGGGCAGACAGGAAGTCAGACTGAGTGACGCTGACCCGCCCCCGCCTCGTCTTCCGCTTATGCAGATGAACGGCTCGATTGACCAGAAATGATCAGCTGAAGGAAAACAAACATGCAGGCAGGCCGAGCTGGTGGTGTGTGTGTGGGCTTGCTTCACCCTTGTACAGCGTGTGAGGCTCCTTCCAGCTCACTGATGTCCTGGGTGTTTCATACACTGTGTAATGTACGTTTCTTACAGTTCACCGATCCAATCGTCTATTTATATCCCATCTAAACACACCCCACCTATAAAACACTAAAGAGCACAGTCACACTACGGCTACACGAAGCACAGCTGCATGAGTCCGTGTAGATGGGCAGCAAAGGCGCAGCTACACTGCTCCCGCCCACATCGACCTGACACGCTCAAGCATGCACACTCTTGTTCTCTGTCATGAGAGAAGTTTTTTCCTTTGTGTGTGACGGCACAGTCTTACAACCAGGGGCCTCCTGGTAGCACCACCAATATAACGAGGAAACATCATGCATTGAAAACTTGTGTGGATTATTAATGCCAAAATATTTATGTTTATTCAAGTTTGTGACATCGTTCCTTTACTATGTATTCATTTCCCATCACCTGCTGAGTAACCAGAGGTCTGGTTGTGCTCTGAGCTGACAGCTCCTGGTTAGGAAACATGGGCAGGCCATCGGGGGGCAGTATGGAAGCACACATGCTCTGTGATTAGCGATGGTGAAGCAGCGCCGCGCCACTCCATCGGCAACGAAAGGCGATGACACGAAGGCCAGATGGTGCAGCTGAGAGATGCAACGAACCAATCAGAGGCTGCTGATGTGACGGCGCTGAAATGGTGCAGCGAAGGCGACTCAGTGATGTGTGTGTGTGTGTGTGTGTGTGTGTGTGTGTGTGTGTGTGTGAGATACACAGTGACACGGTGCTCTCAGTTGTGTGTTTGCAGCTGTTGACGTTACCTTCATCTTACTAAGCAGGGTCCTTAAAGCCCTTTTCAGATCGGGGGTCTTCTCCGACGGTGAGACTGCCTGCCACTGCAGAGGAGAGTTCAGACTCAGCGCCCAGCCCACAGACAACATGCTGGGGTGGGGAGGGATGAGGGGAAAGGGAGGGGGACAGGCACGAAGCAGGGAACAGCTGAGTTAGGATGGAGGGAGGCGAGATGGGGCAGGATGGAGTTGACAACGTCCAATGGGAAGGGAGGACCAGCAGGGGGAATGACAGGGGGACTGGGGGGGGCAGCCGTCGCCCATAATTGCTGTTTTTATTTTTTTCCTGTACTCTCGATCAGAGTCACTTCATGCGAGTGAAAACAACTTAGAAGTGATGTTGCCGGAAACCATTATGAGCGATGTTGCACCACCAGTGCCAGACTGGAGTCTGATTGGCTCTCATCCGACCTAAAAGCTAAAAGCAAGAATCACGGCAAATACGGCCTCTGCTGACATCACAGGGAGCTAACACCTGCGGAGCGATGGGATGAGGAGCGCGGCCTGCAGATGTCGGGATGCTCGTGACTGATGGAGGAGTTTGGTTCAAAGGGGAGTACAGGCAGTTTCTGCTGATAATGTCTACCTGCTAAAGCTCACGACAAGAAAACAGCCGTCTCTATGTGGACGTCATACGAAGCTGATGTTTGATTGACACGATGTTGCAGGTTCGAG
>NC_138951.1:905000-1037500 GCF_965226115.1 Aulonocara stuartgranti | reverse complement strand
TGCCGCGACCTGCGGCCCTGCGAGTCCACGTACACCCCGATGGCACTGAAGCACAGCAGCAGCTCCTTGCTGGAGATCTCCACGGCACAGAGGGCGTCCAGGCCCTGCTGAGGGATGAAGGCCAGTGTGTGGTCCTCAGCGTGGAGCAGGCTGACAGGGGACATGTCCCCATGGACACTGTGGAGGGTTTCAGGAGCACAAAGTCAGACTCATGTACGCTGAAGGGGAGCGCAGCTGTAATGATGTAAAGTACCTGTAGCGCATGAAGCCAGACGGATAGCCCACACAGAGACGCTCACTGAGCAGACCCATCCACTGAACCGGCCCCGGGGCCTGCAGCTCCCGCAGCCGACGGTGACGCATTTTACTCTTATTCACCTGCAGGAGTGTCATCAAGTCACATCAAGTCACATCAAGTCACATCAAGTCACATCAAGTGAGCAGTGGCAGAAGCCTCGAGGGTTAGCGAGAGTGAGCTTTTTCTCACCTCGTAACATATGATTTTATTCTTCATGGCCACGCAGAGGCAGGTGATCGAGCCGTTGCGGACCGGACCCGACACGATGGTCTGGCAGCCTTTCGTCTCTGCCAGCTTGTAGAACTCGGTCTCGCGGCCGTCCAGGGCCTGCGAAGGGAAGAGGCGGACGTGGCGGTTCCTGCCGGAGATGACCGCCAGCAGCTGCTCCTGGAGCATCAGGTCAATGTGGTGCACCTTCTTGTTGTCCCCCACCCGGATTATCTCTGAGGACAGAGGGAGGAGTGAGGGAAACGAGGCAGAAAGCAGAGGCGACACGAGTCGCACAACCGGGAACACACCAAAAACACCAACACAGATCCTACCATCTTTGGTGACATGGATGACAAAAAGGCCTTCCTCGTTGCCCAGGGCGACGCGCTCGTGATCTGAGAGTGAAACGAAAGAGGTGAGACAGCAGCGCTAAGGAGAAAGACTGTACTGAAAACTTTCAGCTGCTTTCTTTGCTGTCAAAACGCTCGACAAACTGCTGGGAGGGTGTTTGTCTGACAGCAGGTAACAGCTGTGATGATTAAACGGTGCATTTCTAAAACACGACTGCACTCGGCTCAGACGACAACACAAAGAGTTTGTGGGTCGCCATTTTAACACTTGCTGAGGGTTGAGCGCCCACCTATGATAGCAGCAGACTGTGTCGTCTTGATGAGGGGCAGGGTGCTGTCGTAAGCCTCCTTGGGGACGTAGACGAAGCGCTCCTTGAGCTTGTTCCTCTTCAGGATGCGGTGGAGCTCGTTGAGGAGGCCCACCCACTTGGTCCTCTCCTGGTCGCTGTCGGCCAGGATCAGGATGGAGGGCTTGTGGCTGCTGGAGGGGGACAGCTGGGACGCCGTGACCTGAGGAAAGAGGAGGATGATGAAGGCTCGCATTATGTGTTTGAAAGAGATTTTGGCGTTTGATGCATCTCTTCTTCAAGTTCATCCAGTTGTCATAATATGGTTCCTTTGGCAACGACATCCAAAGCAAGACAATCATTAGAAACATGACTGTGCACACAGCCTTGACCTTTAACCTCCAGGAGCCGCTTTACGGCGTGGACAGGTACTCACTCTGAATATACAGGGAATGTCCTTGCGGCTGGCGTGGATGACATCAGAGGCCAGGACTGAACTGACTGAAAACTCTTCATCCCTGGGTGAAAGATGGAGATCAGTGTTTACATTTCATCGATGCTCGTCACTAAAGGCCGCAAGTCCAAAACATTTTGAAGAAACTGTTAGAAATGTTCCCGTCACGGTGCTGCAGTTAACAGGCGCTGCTTATTTCCACATGCACGACAGAGCAACAGATGCACTATTGTTTATGTCTAACCCAGCACGAAGGGTGGAGGTGGTTGCAAAGCAGCTTGCAGATGCCCATCGACTGTAAGCGTGCTACGGACTGGACACCAGCTGATGGCCGAGCTCCACTTTATTTTAACGACCGATTCATTTTTCTCTTTTTTAAATGAATCTTTGGGCTTAAATGTGTCAGAAAACAAAGATTTCCATCATAATTTACTCGCGTGCGTCTGTAAAACACGTTTTATCCAAACACAAAAGTCACATTCTGGTGACTTTTACTGACATTTACTTAGAAACTACAAACTGAAGCAGGCAATTCTTCCTCAAACGCTTAAAGCATTTCTTAGTTTCAGGAGTTCTTACCTCATGTCTATGACTTGACTGACGACCACACTTGGCTGTGTTGCTTTTCCTTCTCCCAGTTCATAGAGGAACAATTTAAAGTCACAGACCACAGCCATCGCCCTCTGCCAGCCCTTTTTCACCCCGGTTGGTTTGGGCACCTGCAAACAAACAGATCTGTGCGTCAGTGCGATCAGTCCTGCATCTCACGAAGCGTCCGCGCCAACGGTTTCACGTCTAAACGGCGAGGATCCTACACACTGCAGACATTTGCGTTCTTTAGAGCCTCGCGGGTCTCTGAGGCTTCACTCACCCTGACGTGTCCTTCGTAAGCAGTACCGATCCCCCTCTGAGGGTCGATGCCCAGCGGGCCCTTGGTCTGGTCCTGCGGCACGGGGCACACAGCTGGAGCTTTGTCCGCACACGTTACATGGCAGGAAAAGTTGCATACTAGAAGCACAGAGGGAGACGGGTCAGGGCTGTGACTGTAGGAGTACTGAATCGTGTCAAACACCCCCGTCCGTTCCTCTCGCGCTCACCTTCGCACGTACAGCCTTGACGGATGAGCCCCACCATCAGAGAGGTGCACTGGTTACACTTGGTGGGTGTGTTGAATGTCTTCACTACAAACTGATGTGCTTTGGGCTGCAGAGGACATAACGAGCGGTTAGCAAACAGAAACTTGAGCCGTGGTCGTTCAGCAGCGAGTAACCGATGACCAACCTTAGGTGAGGAGCGCCCGATACTGCCATAACCTCCTGAGCGCATGGTGGGCGTCTGAACTGAGCGAGGATGATCGATCAACTACGTGAACAACAACACAAAGAACATCATCACTGTTTCGTCCTATAAAAAGAATCGTTGTGTCACAAAGAACAAGCTTGCTGGAGCTTCAGGATCACACAGATGTTCAGCCATGAGAAGATCATCGCCATGCAGGACAAACGAGCTGCCAGTGATTTTTCTCTGATGTTTACTTGCTGCATAATATTTAACCTCAGTCTGAAAGCACTGGCGGCTCATGTGCTGCTGGTCAGCAAACGAGGCTGAGACCCTGAAGCTGTGGGTTTCTTGCCCAGATTTAGGGAATGTCTAACCTCTATTGGCTCCATGTCACTAGCCATGGAAGGTGAACGAGAGCGGGGCTTAAGGTGGGACTTGGGGTCATCTTCCCGAGACGGCGTGTTGGAGGGGGTGAAGTTATCCACAGAGTCCACCTGTGGAGAGAGAGGACAGTAAGAAAGGTGCGACAAACGGGAGGAGAGGGAGGAAGGTGTAAAAGGAAGGCGACGAGGGAAAATGAAGAAGAACAGATCACAAACCACCTAGCCAGCATTCATGCTAATAGGAAAGGGCTGTCACCATAATACACACAGCAAACACATTCACTGAGCTTTCAAAGCACAACAGTGTCACACATGCATCCACCAGAAACCATGCAAACAAAGCACCTGCAGCACCACAGACAGGCACAATCGGACAAATTCAAACACCTGCCATGCAAACACACAAATGAACCAGCGTGACAAGACTACACATCTGTGATGGTGCTTACACGTCTGCCTTTGCTAGCTGGGCCGACGGACGGCGAGTGCTTCAGTGGCAGGAGGAGAGGCAGAGACACAGATGAGTCAGAAAGGCTGAAAACATCTTTAAACAGACTCAGAGAGACACATGAAAACGGGAGAAAAGGCTGTTCTACATTAGACCCATGATTCCCGACCGATGCAGCGTTTCCTCTGCAGCACAATGAAACTAATAGAAAACCATCGATTTACATTTCTAACAGCTCTAGCTCATGATCCACCACACCTGGATCCATCAGCTTCTGCTCAAACATTTTTCAGTTCAGTCGCTTTGTTGAATTCAAGCTGCTTGTTTCAGTCAAATGAACTGTGCAATATCACACTGGGGCCACACTGGGGCCACACTGGGGCCACACTGGGGCCACACTGGGGCACAGCGAGCCTGGTTGGGAAGCACTGCATTAGATTCATGTATCCATGAGGCTTTGTGCTGCAGACATGGTGGAAACGTACACGTGTAATATGGAAGGAGCTACTAAGGAAATGCAGCACAGAGAACAGCGACCGGCCTGACTGGAAAATACTTCAACTTTGTGAATAATGTTGTTTTCTCAGGTTCTCGCTCTAGAAAGCCAAAGTAGAGCCAGTCCAGCAAGCATCTAAATACAAGGACTACAAGAACTGTCCACCTTCACAAGTGTTCATACTAAATACTGAATTAAACTATAAAGCCATGTTATTTTCTTAAAGCAGGTAAAATGAATCTGACTGGAAACAATGAAAACATCTGGTTTTAAAAGTGGACGTGTTCTGCAAACTCCACTTTTCCCCGTTTGTCCTCAGTGTGTTTAGAGAAGCTGCCACAACATTATTATTCCCTCGCTGAGCAGCTTCAATCCAAAACGCTCTCATGTTAGCAGCAAACGTGGAGGTCATGTAGCTTCTGAGGAAGCCAGACGCAGCAGGTCCGGTTTAGCCTGACGTAAAAACTGCAGGCCAGCGCAACACAGTCAGAAGATGTAGACTGGAAATCAACTACTGTTGTGTTTTCATGCTGCCTTTGGTGCTGCAGCACAAACTGACTTTCTGTCAGCCCTCGACACTCGTTTACTTCACTCTCACTGCCTGGGCTCGTACTCGCCAACCCTCCTAATTTCAACTGTTAGAGACAAAATGATTCTCTGACGTCCTTCTCGACTACATGAAAAGAGAAAGACCAGCTGCCCTGCAGGCAGCTCCGTATGCGTCCTGCTCTCTGTCGCCAAACTCAAAGGATTGTGGACTTAGATATGGTACAAATAACCAGTTATTAGAGTTTTGCATTTTCTGGTTAGTGTTTTAATTCAGTTTAGCTTCAGTGGATTTTCTTCTTCCACTTTAGTTTTTACTGTTTGAAAATGTTTTATTTTAGTTTTTAGTCTCAGATTTAGCTCATAGTTACACAAGTTTTAAAGGGCAGCTGACTCAGTCTAGCAGACTCAGAGTCTCCACAAAACACGTCCATCAAAACCTCTCGAGGCAAGTTTTTTTTAACCAAACTAACAGAAACTAAAAGGAGAGCTCGTCTATATTTTCATTTTATCTTTCAATCACATGTAGTTTTAACATATGTGAGCTGAAATGTGAAACCCATCCTGTGGAGCCACTTTTAAATCATCTTGTTATAAAAGCACAACAGAGTTTCCCTTCTTCAGATAACAGCGAAGATCCACGTCTCCATACAGTGACACAAATCTACAGTCTGCACATACACCATCTCATCTAGTTCATATGCTCAGACCTACAGCTACTGTTGCACACACACACACACACACACACACACACACACACACCCAACTAACCAAGATAAACTTACATCTTCCCAAAACTCAATTAAAGAAGATGAGGATGAGGAATAAGAATCCTTGTGTAGCAGGAAGTGATGTGAGGAAAACAAAAGACAAAACAAAAATAAAAACTGGTGAAAAATAAATAATGAAAGCGTGAAGAAAACATCTTAATGGAGAGCAGAGAATTGAAAGTCATGGATTTGAATCTTTCAGTTGTTGTGCTCGTAACCAGATTTTCTCTGTAATGCTTACATCGAACTGGTCGAGAGCTGAAGTGGGGGCGTTGAGAAAAGCCAAGAAGGAATTCTGGGAATCCTGGTGCTTGACACCTGTAGTCACAGGACAAACAACACAACCATTGTTAAGAACACAATATCAAAACATCAAAGGGTGACTTACACGAGTCACAGGACCGCCTCAAAGAGCTGGGGCGCAGATTCATGAGCCGCAAGCAACAATACATTTGTCTGTACACATTAAGAGTCCCGAGCGTCTGATTGCTGCATAACCCTCCTGCAGTGTGATAATCTCCAACGGTTTCAGTGCACAGCGCCCACTCAGCCACAGCACGCGTGCTCACCTCGCCGTAGCCGCAGCTCCTCCGTCTCCTTTTTCAGACGCTCGATCTCAGCCAGCAGTTCCTGGTTTTTACTTCCAACTTCCTGCAGTTTACTGATCGATCAGACACAATGATACGTTAGCTGTCGTTTAGCAAAAGTTGGTTTAAGTTGTTTTTAAAAAAGTTCAGCAGTCATACCATTCTGTGGAAATGTTGTTGGCCTTGACTTTGTTCAGCTCGTCCTGGATGCTCTGCTTTGCCCTGATCTCAGCGTCCAGGGCCGACTGCAGCTCCAGGCGCGCAGACATGTCCAGCTTGGCCAAACGCCGCATTTTCCACGGCATGTCCTGAAACGGAGACAGAAGCAGAAACTGAGCGAATCACCAGACAGAAAGGGACTCACCGCTGCTCGACTTACCTGTCAGTGTAAGAGTGAAAGACTGGCTTCTTTGATGATATTCATTCACTTTGGCTTCATCATTTTAAAATGTATAATCACTGAACTAGTTTCTACCAACAACAAGAAGGGATTTCCTTTAGTTCTGCAGCAGACAGACGACGTGTTTGTGTTTATTTACCGTGGCTCTCGCTCCCAGGCTGCTGCTTCTCAGCCCCTCCAGCTCTTCTGTCATCTTAGTGGCCAGAGCCTGCAGGTAGCCCCGAGCATCTTTCTCATCACTCACCCTGACACAGACACACACACACACACACACACACACACACACACACACACACACATTACTACAAATGTAAACACATTCCATGGGTGTCAACTTTACCATAACCATAAAACCAAGAGTCTAAAGCCAACACTAACACACACTGACAGCATATTATTATTTATTTTACATATAAAGATGTATCTCTCTGTCAGTACGAGCACTGATGGGCTGTTTGAAGCTCTCTACAAACATCCTTCAGTGGCAGAATTGGAAACACACACACACACACTCTGTAAACGCGCCTTTTCACTGTATGCTCTTCAGGTCCTGTGACCCGTATCACACTTAACCATTGCTTACACATCATTCACCACACGCACCAACACAAAACAGACACACGTTCAGCCTGCAGGTGAGTCGCTCACTAACCCTGAACACTCAGGTAGAATAAACTGACGTGTTCACAGCACAGACTTACGCTGACGCTAACGTAAACATTTTCTGGCGCTCACAGAGCGCACACCACACACGTTTGACATTCAAAAATCAGAGTTCGTGTCAAGTCGTGAAAGGATGTTTCATTCATTTTGTTTTTACCTACAAGTGATCCTACTTCCTTATTTAGCCCCTGCAGTAGCAAACCCCGGCCACCAGGGGGCAACAGTGATCCCTACATTCCTCTAAACCTGCATACCACACTCAACACTTGTACTTACATGTCTGAAGTGTGTGTGTGTGGTATGTGTGCTATGTAAAGACTTTAGGCTTGTCCAACAGTGAGAGGCTGAGCAGCTGGCGAGGTGTCAGCTGCACTGAGAAGTGATCTGAGTGGAAGGCAGGGCCGAGCAGCTCTGATCTGCAGCGGCATGTGAGAAATGCTGCAGTTATACTCCAACAAGGAACCCAATCCACTACGAGACAGAAGCGTGTCTGCTCGCACTTTGTCACACTGAACAAACGTCTTTGAATTGGCGCTTTAACATCAGCGGGGGAAAGCGTATGCCTCAGCAAGTATCTGGGACTTTTGAGAAGGTTGCAGTGTGCATATATGAGCGTGCGTCTTACCATTGGATGATTTCTGTGATCTGGGCCTCCCAGTGAGCTACACTCTCCTTTTTATCAGCCAGCTCCCTCATCTCATCCTCCAGCTGCCTGTTGGAGCTGCTCATCTTCTCATACATGGTGGTTAGCTACAGGAATGAGAACAAACGTGGGGGGAGGAGAGCATGCTATTAAACACAATATTGTAAAGTGTCAAATCACAAAGCTGTCAAAGTCTAACGCCTGGTAAACGAACTCATTACACACAGTTTGCCATTCGTGTTGTCAGTGAACATGAGAGGCTCGGGTGCTCGCGTAAAATTAATCAGCGTGTTGTTGAAGACAGACTTTATGATTCAGTCCCAGCTGCTCCATCACACCAGGACCACGCGTGTTCCTCACATGTGAGGGTGAGATCCTCTGACATGAGGTCAGCTCACTGCTCACTATATTTGTGGAATGAGGAAAGTGGGATAGTTTTGCAACTGGTCTACAAGCTGGTTTCCAGCAAACGCAAATGTCAGTGTTGTAAAGAAGCTTTACGTCACTGACACTGTGACATTCTCCAGCATGCAAACCTCTGGGGGCAAATCCACCAGCTTAGGCATGAAACATGCTCGACACAGCCCTGACCTCATGTTACTATGAAAACGTCCAGAACGACACAGATGTGACAGATGTGCAGCTACTCGGGTTTGGAAATGACCATCGGATGCCAGGAAATCATGGATGTAGCCATTAACGAAGCAAGCTCTACAAAATACTTCATGCTGGAGAAAGCAAAGCATGTCAGAGATTCTGTCTCATATCTCCCCACGACTTCTTTAAATGGGCGTTTTACACTTTGTTCTGCTTAGATGAACAGAGTATAAGATAAAGAAGTTTTGAATTGTGAATAATTCTGTCTTAAACCAGACGTTTCAGTTTATTCTGATAGAGCACCTCTGATAAACAGCAGGTACACAGGATGACCATATATGGATATCTGCTCTCTTTGAGGTCACACAGAACCAAAACCTTTGTCTCAGATTTCCTGCACATACACAGACCTCAATATCTGAAACAGCAACATTGTAACAGTGCAAATGACCAAAGCGATGCTGAGACTCGCTCAACTGTGTCTGACTTGTGAAAAGGCAGAAAGATGCACTTTTTATTATCAAGCATCTCTCTGAAAGTGAAATCTCTCAGTACAGTAATGTTTTTACCAGCTGATAACGATTGTTAGTTTTTAATGAGTTTATTTTTAACTGCAAGTCCAAGAACATGACATTGACGATGCTGAGGCAGAACAAGAACCTCTGTGGGGAGACAAACGATGCTGATCAATCACATCTGCCTGCTCTTGGAGAAGAAACTGCAGATATTCCTGACCAGGGTCCAGATTCCTTTTTCATTTCTAACCATAATGTTTGCTGCTAAAACAGTTCGCGCTGACAATGGATGATGTTCTCATACTGGGATGTCTTTTCATATTTATTCACTGCCAATTTCATTCTGTCAACAGCTGACACTGAACGCAAACAGCTTTTCCTGTGATGTTTCTTTGATCGTGGAAATTCAGGCCGAAAACAAGGATGGAGGTCAAATGCAGTTGGAAAGTTGGACAAACTGAACACAAGTCCAGCCCACAGGTCGTTTCACGAATGGTGCCGAGTGAAGACGAAGCAGTTTGGTGTGAACTCTGGAGCCTCCTTTGAAAGGTGAGACGAGTCAAACAAGAATTTTTTTTACACACTTCAAAACGTGCTGAAAAGGTGGTGGTGGAGCTAACGCACACGCAGATCGAATCCATCTTTATCGACTAACAAAACACAAATAAGCACAGTGATATAATGTCAGAATGTCTCCTGCTTATGAGACATTGTTTAAAACGAGGGCCTTTCTGAACTTGCAAAGTCAACAGAGCTCAGTCCAGAGAGTCATCCCATCCACTGTGGAGGCGGCGACGGCTGTTTTTACGCAGGATATTGAACAGTGATTTCTTTGGCATTGGCGGGAGAGCGGGGGTGGAGGAGGAATGTGATGAAAGAGTTTGGGGTTAGCTGGGGTCAAAGCGCTGTGTTGGTGTGTGTTGAGAGCTCACTAAAGACTGACAGAGATGACCCAGGTTTGTGCGCTGACAGTCACTTTGTGTATAAATAAAGATGTGGCACCTTGTCGAGTTCACTGGACAGCTTCTTGTTTTCTTCAGTGAGCAGGACTCGCTCTCGCTCGTACTCCTGCTTGTACTCGGTCTCAAACTCCTCCCGCTCGCTTTGGCTGGACGGGGAAAAAGCACACACACACAGACTTACTGTAAAACTTGTGACTTTGTATAAACTTACATTTATTCCCAACCCACAATTTATAAATGCAAAACTCCATCTGATTTCTCGCATTTGTCATTTTAACATTAAGACCAACACGTCTGTTGGAGCTCTCGTGTAATTCCTCCCACATCTGTCCAAACCTTAGATCAAACACCGAGATGCATTATTCAGCCCAAACACATTAATGCAGCTAGGATCTGATACAGTGCTGCGTTTGAAACCGACTTAGACAGCAGTGGGAGTAATATGGCACTAACAGCAGGCAGGATGGGACAGGGTACCAAAACAAAGCGCCACAAAAACACGTTTTTATGCAAATTGTATTAAACTAGCGGCTCAGAGTTGGATCAGGTGAGCCTGAGTGCCGCAGAAGAAACAACTTCTTCTCATTTATTGGTATAAAACCTCCACGTTGACACATTTTGACAGATCTTTTTATTTTGTTACCATTTCAGCCTCTGCTGCTCTCATTTTATCACCAACCATTACTGAGTAGTGACTGCAGTGAAGTTTGAACAGGCCTGTGGAGACGGCACCGTTGGTTTAGATTTGTGCTTCAGGATGAACCGAGGGGCAGATGTGACACCTTTAAACAAACACTCAGATCTGAAGCATTTCTCTACAGACGTCTTACAGCAGAATTATTCTATCGTCTGCATGTTGCAGCTTTACACGCCCCATATAAACAAACGCAAGAATAAGTGATGCTGATCTGCAGCAGAGCAAACATCAGGATGTGTGTCAGCCGCTGTAAGAAACAAGGGTTTCCAGCTCTTTTTGACATATTAGAGATTAATAGCTCGCTGCAGCACAGACAGCTTTAAACTGTGCGTCTCCTGCAGATTCATTTAAAACACTAACAGTACAGTAACGGGTCTCCCAAACCCAAAAAGCCAGAACAGGAGTCATTCAGGGTAATCAGGACATTACAGGTATAAAGGTAACATATGTTAAAACCTTTCAAATTCAGTTGGGGACCTGCATCCTTCCAGCTCTGACTAAGTGAGACCTTTCCTCCACCCACTCTGACCCAAGCATCGAGGTCATTTTCATTTTTTAAGATGTTTGTTTTACCAGCCTACTATCACCATTAGCTGTAAATTTAAAATGTTAAAAATAAAAGGGACAGCTGGACTAGTGCAGCCTTGGGAATGAAATCCACTCATGTTTGTGGGGCAAACACTGTGACAGTGTGCCTGGGAAACTCTCGCTGGTATATTTACGATCCATCTAAACACAATTTATGGAAATGTTAGGGGACGGCTGGAGTTCTACTATATTTAGAGCACAAAGGGGATTAATGGGATGAAACTATCGTTAACAGTAATCACCTCGTGGAATCGTCACTGAAAGAGACGACAGAAGAATTAAACTCAACGTATTAAAGACAAACCTAAAGGGAACCAACGCTAACAGCAGCCCCAGGAAAGGCAAACTGGTGCGATACCTTTCACGACGAGTCTTTTCCAGTTTGTCTTTGAGCATCAGGATCTCTTTCTGCAGGTTGAGCTGTTGGCTCTCGGCATCTCTCAGCTCTTTACGCAGCGCCTTCAGCTCGGCGCTGTACTGCGCCCCCCTGCGGGCCAACTCTTCCTCGAAGAACATCGTTTTCTTCTCCATTTCTCCACGTAAACGCCCGACCTCCTGGGTTTGATCCGCCGGGGCCGGGGCAGCAGAGGAGCCAGCCTGCTTCACCTGGGTGGTGGGAATGAGACAAAGATTTGTATGGAGAAGAAAAGAGTACCAGTGAGACTCGTTGTACTCATGCAGGGGAAAACCCTAAAATATCTCCATCGGGGTGATTAAGTCATTAGTACTTTGAATGGTTAAAGCTGGGAACACTCACCTTCAGCCCCTCCAGCTCCTCCTGCAGCTGTCGGCTGTATTGCTCGTTGCGCTCTCTCAGCTTCTTCTCTTTCTGAGCCTCGGCCGCCTGCTCCTCCACCTGAGCCTCCATCTGATGATGAAACGAGGAAAGCAGACGAGCTTTTAAACATGTCGCAGCTGCAACACGTCTTTTGTGAACACTTTGGACGTTTCTAGATTTCTGCACAAATATTTTACATTACAGAGACAAACACATTAAACCTGTGAGCAACTTCTGCATTAGGACACTGAGTGAGTGGCCTGTTTATATTTACAGACTGAGGATCTATCAAAGTGTGAAATGACATTTCTGTTAGAAACAAACGGTTTGGACTCCGGGGGTAAAATCCGCTCTGGTGTTGGCCGATGTTCAGGTTAATAACAACAACCAGAGGAGCCCTAAACACCAGAAAGCTGCAGCTCTCTGAGAGGACACGTGCAGTCTGATGAAGATGACGTGGATGAAACAGAACTGGCCCAGGACAGCCTGTCACCACTGACGCAGCATACGAGCCCACTGGAAAAGAAAACGTCGGGACATCGGACTAAAGACAAGTGTGTGAACAGGCCTCAGTCTTGGTCCAAGAATAAAGTTCGCGTTATGGGACGACTGTCCCAGAAGCTGAAATGAACAGAAACTCGGCTACAAGCCAGAACTGAAAAAGGCTCAAGCTCATAGACAGTTCTTAGAAGTGTTGAATTTCTAACAGCGGTGGGTCGCACACGTCCCCATCACAGATATGCAGCGCTGATGGATTTTTCTAAATAAATGACTTACTGGTTTCATTTCATTTGCATGACTGGTTCTCTCCATCTACCTTCAGGCCGTGAGTGGAAATAAGATTATATATGATGTCGTATTTATAGAGCGATAAAATTCACAAACCGTTTCTTGCCACCGATCATACACAGCACATGTTAAGCAGGTAAATGCTGCTCTACCAACACACGAGGAACAACGTCTCAATGTTTCACGTCATTTTGTGCCACTGTGATCTGTGGACATGAAACTCTGGACGTCTGCAGCGATTGCACACGTTACATTTTTCGCAGTGCGTAAAGTCACAGCGACGTCTGGATGAAGCTCGAGTAGGTGAACACGGACAGAGCAGGGCGTGCCAGCAACCACGGGGGAGTCTACTCTACCTCCTTCTTGGCCCTCTCGGCCTTTCGCACCTCGAGGCGGAGAGCCTCCACCTTTTGATTCTGGCTTTCCATCTCCTCCTCTTTGTCACGCAGCTGACGAACCAGGCGCTGCTTCGCCGACCTGTGAACCGGGACAGGAAGACATCCAGCGTGGGCGTTTTATTCATGGACGGGACTTTGTTAAAAAACATTACGAAAGAAACTCTAGCAGTCGGCGGTTGGCATTGGGCGCGTGCTTCTACCTGAGGTCTGTGAGCTTCTCGTTCAGCTCTGAAAACTCCTGCATGGCCAGTTTTCTCTGGCTGTGGGCTTCCTTCAGCTCTTTAGACTGAACCTTCAACTTCTCGCTGGCGTCCATGAGATCCTGAACACGACAGACGACAGCAGAGTTGAGCATTTCAGATCCCTCCCACAAAGTAGTCCAATAACTTGTTATTTCAGCTTGATCAATAAAATCTCACTCGTTTGTAGCTCTTTAAATATCCAGAGAATGACACGAAACACTAGCCGTACCTTCTGTAGGTCATCCTTTTCCTGTGTGATGCTCTTCATCTGTTTCTCAAGAGTCTTGATGTGTTTGGACGAGTCCTCCAAGTCTCTCCGAGCCAGCGTCACATCCTCCAGCTGCTTCTCCAGCTGGCCTGAGTCTGAAACGAACACACGCTTGGTTTGAAACGCAACTGAAACTGTCAGACATTTGCTAAACAACCACATTTGCTGCCGTTTGTGTCTGTCAGAGACAATCAGGAGCTGATTCAGAAGGAAAAGCGTTGCACTGTGTCCTGACCAGCGATCTGCTTCTTCAGAATGTCGATCTCGCTTTTCAGGCTCCTGATCTCCACCTCCTTGTTAGCACTGAGGGGGCCCTCGCCCGTGTGCTGCAGCGCCTGCACCGTCTGAGTCGACTCTGTGGCACATCAGAAACATCATTTATAGGCATTTTAAAAGCCATACTGGCAAGAGTGGAAAGTTTTAAGTTCAGCATGTGCAGACTGGATGCTCATGCCTCATGATGGCTGGGTGCATATGATGCACGCTGCTCCGACCTCACCTTGCAGTTTGCGGCTCAGCTCTAGCTTCTCCTGCTCCAGGCGGCGAATCCTTCTCTCGTAGGCCTCGGTGGCCAGGCTGTCCTCCAGGCTACGCTGCACTTCAACATCCAGCTTGTCCTGCCCGGCCTTCCCCGGCTCACCTCCCAGCTGTCGCAGGCAACCCCGATCAGACAGAGTGCTACAGAGGAGGGGGGACAAACTATTTACATTGGTGCTGGTGGTTTCTGATGACATCAAACCGGTCATTGGGAAAATACAAAGAAAGATCGGGGAGAGAGAAGTGATGGCGACAGAGATAAGCTGAAAGTTGAGTCATGGGAGAAAACAGCAGAGGGACACGAGGAGTGCGAGGTGGAGCGAGAAAGAGACAGAAGGACAGAAAGGAAGGAAAAGGCTATTATCACTGAGGCTTGAAAAGATAAGGAAGCAGCTGGTGGGTCTGGTGCTTTCTCATGAGTACCACTTCAGCCTGAGGATGTACAGCAACATCACCTTATTAGGGAGGAAAGCTAATCTCCCCCGCCTCCTCACACCACGTGCTGAGACAGCTTGTATAGGAAATCCATTTAAAAATAAATAAAGTCATTACATATGAAGACAACCTGTGACAACTGCTGGACACTGGAGGAAAATAGCATCTGCTCGCTATCACAGTCATTATGAGTCTGAAGGAAGACTTTCAAAAGAGGCTAAATGAAGAAAGTCTGATTCAGGAAGAGGCGTCAGAGACTTGTTCCTCCTCTTTTTGCTATTTAACAATCATCAGCAAAGACACAGGAAGTCCAGCTGTAGTAAGAGTTGGTTGTTAGGCAGAAACAGGTGAGTGGCAGCAGCTGTTTGTTAACACTTACCATTTACTTGTGTAGGTGAAACCTACAAAGGGCAGGTGGTGGCCTGAGAAAGCAGTGTGAGAGGGAGGGGGCATCGTCTCCTGAAAGGATTTGAAATCATGTGAAATCTGCACGTCAGTATGAATACGTCCAGTCAGACGACACCGTGAGAGGATGGCGTTCACTCCTCCAAACGTACCGAGTTCTTGAGACAGTCGTCGTCCACATCGAAGTTGGAGGTGTCTGTAGGACTGCTGACCTCTGGGATGTAGGGGGCTTCACACATGCGAATGTTATCCCAATCGATGCCTTAAAAGGTCGAAGGTGAAAAACAAGGAGATGCATTTATTAAGCAGCATACAGCGAACGGTAAACGTTTTTCAGGTAATCTTTGTGTGCGACAGAAAGGTGGAGCCTGTACCCGCGAAGAAGGGGTGCTGCTTGAAGTCCTCGATGCCATTCTGACCCAATCGGTGCTCTCGGCTGCAAATGAGTCGGCGAATCAGATCTTTCGCCTCCTCAGAAACATCTGTGATCTGCTGTGGGAACTGGAATCTCTCCTGTTCAAGACATGATCGCATTTGACGAAGTGTTTACTGGTCAAACTGGGCAAATTTCAGGCGAGCGTTTTACCGTTACACCTTTTAATTTCGTCAGCTCACCTTGTGGTTCATGATCTTCCCGTAGGTTTCCACCAAGGATTCTGCATAGAAAGGAGTCTCGCCGTACAGCATTTCATACATGCAGACCCCCAGGGACCACCAGTCACACTCTGGCCCATATTTGCCTTTCCCATCCTCCATAGCCTGGAGGATTTCTGGAGAGATGTAGTCTGGGGTTCCCACAGCCACAGATGACTGAACCTAGCAGAGAATTTAAGACAAAGTATATCAAAGAAATTAAGAGGTGACAAAGGTTTGTGCGTGTAAAGTCAGCAACAGCAGTGATGACGACGAATTAAAGGTGAAATTCTGTAACACGTGAGATAAATTCCACCACGGCAGGAAGGCAGCGTTTGTTTACATCTACTTCACTTTCAGTGAGCCTGCATTATAATAGGACCGTAACTGGGAGAACATTACATTGTAGATCACGTTTGAATAGTTACAGAGTAACACTAAACATTTGGGCTGTTTTCTCTGTATCTGCTTCTTATTCAAAGAGCTGCTTTAATGCACAAAACACCTGAGAAATACATCCCTACATTGAATCTATTTGTAGACTGGTTTTTCCTTTTCAAACAGTCCTTATCATCCCTCTGAGATTTTCTTTGATCATCTATTTCATCCCGTTCTTGTCTTTGGGATGGGGCTCGGAGAATGGTCTGAATCACAAACTGCAGGCTCAGCCAAGCAGCTGAACCGCACTCTCCTCCTGGGAGACCCCCGGGGTTGACAAGGAGGTCAGAAAAGCTCTGGTATGTTTGCTTTGGCCCAAACGAGGCATCAGCAGCAGTGTGGTAAAAACCTACCGTCCCATCCTCCATGAGTTTGAGGCAGGAGCCAAAGTCAGCCAGGCGGATGTGGCCGTTCATATCCAGCAGAATATTGTCGGGCTTGATGTCCCTGAAAAGAGGAGGAAGTGAGGATGGAGGGAGGATAGAAGAGGGAAAAGGGGGGAAAAGACAAACTGAGCGAGCGATTCCTCAGAAGAATAAAGATGATGAAGAAAATGGGACACTCTGCCAAATAAAACAATACCTACACATGGCCCGTCCAAAACACACAAGCCTGATCTCATACCCCATCAATTATCATCAAATTACGTTACATAACTTGGGGAAATTTCACTGTCTCAGCTTGCTTTTAAAGAACGTGTATAATTCAGATACATTTGTGATTCAGTTAAGTGTAATTTGCCTCAGTCCATTCATCAGCAGCGTGACAACTTTAAATTGAGCAAAAGAAAAAATAAACATTGAAAATAGTTGGACTTGTGGGAATTAGCTGTACCCGAAGTACGTACACACACACACACACACACACACACACACACAGACAGGAAGTATGCAGCACACAAACACACTCCCTCATCCTTTTTGCTCTGATGTGCACGAGCCGAGCAGAGCGGCTGTTCTGCGTTACTACTGCTGATGACGCGTTGACGTCACAGATGCGCTGGCTGGACTCGAGACACCGTTTCATCTGCCAATTCAAGTCTTTTAAAACTAAATGACCAGTAGGGGTCATTTGAATAATTATCCATTTTATTGTTTGCACTCAATAATGTGAATAAGCTGAGAAAGCTTTAAGAATATCTTTTATTTTAAGCATTTGTTTCAGAGACAACACGCAGCACCTCATGAAGCTGAAGACCAGCACCACACAGATGAACAGACGGCACTAAATTACATCAAACTCCATAAATTTAGTGACCCAGACTGTTTTGTAAGGCATCTAATTAAAAATGGTTTGTTGAATCTTGAAGTAAAATACACTGTATTAATTTCATCTTAAAGCAGATCGCACGCCTGCGTCAATAAATGAAAAAAATGTACTTACAGAACCAACTATGAAGAAATGCATAGTAGATGCATGAATGTGTTCTGTGCTGTGCATCCATATAAAATCCTGAGTGTTCAGAGTGTTTCCAGGCACAGGACCGAGCTCGTGTCACAGTGTTAAACAGGTGCTCAGCTGGTCTAGCGTAGACCTGCGTCCACAGAGAGCACCCACATGGGTAACTGAGTGTGGAGGTTGCATTCAGGAGCGTAATAGTCAGAATACATACTAAACAACCCCAAAGATGCCGGCTCGGACTGGTATGAAACAGAGGCGTAACTGGAGCCACCATTATGGGTAAAAATAGTCTGTCCTCGTCTGACCATTCGGGCGATTTCCCCTGGAGTCTCTTATCAGCACACTGAGCCCTGACACGCCTGAGTACACACAGCCTACAGGCCACATAAAAACCTCTTTAACGAGTGTCCAAAGCAACACGTGGGACCTTAAAGGCAGCAACGCACAAATGCAAAGGTGAGTGAAAGATGATAAACTCTGCAGCCACTGACACACTTGATGTAACAGGTTACAGAACTGAGCTATTTCTGTGCAGTGAGGCGAGCGCGGCTCTGCTTAAAATAAATCTAATGTCCAAAACAAGCACACACCCCCACGCTCGCTCAAACACAAACACGGGCAACACTGACACTAATGAGAAGAGGAATGAGAGCATGTGTAAATTAAAAAGCACAGCCTGCTTTAGCTCCTCATCAGTCAGTGTTGCTTCCTAATATCTGTGGCTCCAAATATCACTTTAAAATCAAATGGAGAAAAGCGAACACACATAAAGAATCAAAAGCTGCATCCAATAAAACACTTGGATGACAGAAAGTCCAGGTCAGCTGATAAAACAGCAGCCAGCAGGTAACGACTTTGTAAAACCATCATTTGTTTTCAGATAAAAACTTCAGGGCAGAATGAAAACCTACGAGTTCCTCTTCAATGGTCTTTCTTAAATTCTCTTTAAGTACTCAAAGACACGGCTCTTTGATGCTTCCGTCTTCAGCGAGAGGTTTCTTTAAAGCCACATGTGAAGCCTCTGTCATTTTCCAGAAGTGTTAATGGTCCCATCTTATGGAGCAGGGGGGCGGGGGAGGTCTAGCTAGCTCTCGTCTTCAGAGACGACACTAAATCACCAACCTATAAAACTGTGCATTAAAGGAATATCTGCACACGTGTGACTGGTACAGACACATAAAGTTGGGCTACAGCTCGCTGCGAGGCTTAGCGAGGCTTCTCTCTTTGCAGAGCCTGCACGCTCACAGATGAGTTCCAGATTGGACATCGTTTTCCAAAGTGGATCCTGTACATTTCTGGAACAAAACCACATAGTGTGGAATAACATGAGCTTTGCAGGCAGAAACACCACAAGCAACTGACAAGAACCCAAAGTCAGACTATCGAAGAGCATAAACACCATCACGATCTCTCAGACAGCATTGTTACGCCTGCAAAGATTTATCTTGGACAACAACGAGCATCACTGCTATGGACCTCACCTGAACTCGAACAAACTGAAACTGAGGGAACAACAAACCTGAGCATGACGCTGAAAAAATACAGCACTTTGACTTTTCTATATAATTAATTATAGGGAGAATAATATAAGGGTTGGCTTACATTATTAGTGGCTATCAATCAGTGGCAGATGTACAGTCTTGCACATTACAGCCACAAACATGAATCAATGTTATTGTAATTCCAGGTGAAAGACCAACACAAAGTGGTGCACACATGAGAAGTGGAACGACAATCATACATGATTCAAACATTTGTACAAATAAACAACCGTCTTTCACCTGGAAGTCCAAAAAACTGACTCATGTTTGTGGTAATGTGACAAAGTGTGGGAAAGTTCAAGGGGCCGAATACTTTTGCAAACCACTGTATGTCTGTTCCCCACAGCAGGATATTATAGAAATGAATATCCTAATACTTTTATTCTCAACTATCAGCATTTGGGTTTTGTAAGACGAACATGAAATGAAGCCCCAAAATATAATCATCGATTATCTGAAATAACTAAGCAGCAGTTTTGAGCTTCATTAAAGTATAATTGTCTACTTAACTTGGTAACCAGTGATCACCCGAGTGGGACTCTCACACTGTGTAGACCTGACAAATCATGAACCTACAAGTATCGGACCAGACTGCTCGCACATGGCTCTGTAGGGAGGAGTGTGTGCGTGCTTCATACATGTGCAGGTGTTTCAGCTGCTCGAAGGCCCTAATCTGCTTCAGCGATTTCTGTTCTGCCAGAGAGCAGACAGCATGGTTTGACCCGTCGTGCTGTGCCTGTGTGCAAATGTGTACAAATGTATTTGCGTGGCAGACAAAGTGTCATGGTGGGGTGAGGAATGGTGGATTCTGCTGCTAATCGAAGCTACATTTACCCACTTCTCTCTCTCCTTAAGGAACCACTGCCCCCCCCCCTTGGAGATTTAGTCTCTCTTTGAGTTTTCTGATTAAGGCACCAGCTCTCAGAACACACACACACACACACACACACACACACACACACACACACACACACACACACACACACACAGCCTAACAATAACGTGCTTACTCGAATGTCCACTCATGAACAAACCACAGGAACCATTAACACTAGGCTAATGCTAGGCAAGTTAGCACAGCTAATTGGGCTACTGTGTCACTGGGCTCCTGAGGTCTTAAGGAGAAGCGCCGAGACGGGAATAGAGCAAGGTAATCTCTTTTAAAGCCACAGAATCCATCTGTGAGGGCCATCTGGACGCCACCTCGTAATACACACCCCCATACATACACACAATGTGGCCTGCACCAGCTCTGTAGACTGCAAGGACAAGACATGTCCACATGGCTCCAGCCAAGCATTGTTAGCCACCGGTTCAAAGAACTGCTGTCTTTGTGACTTCTGGCATCACATGACACTGCCAACAAAGGAGGAGAATCAAAGGTTCCCACACACTGCAGGGCTGCTGCTTTACCTACTTACCTATTGTCATATGATCCTGACACACACGAGCGCACACACACACACACACACACACACGAGCGCACACACACACACACGAGCGCACACACACACACACACGAGCGCGCACACACACACACACACGAGCGCACACACACACACACACGAGCGCACACACACACACACACGAGCGCACACACACACACACACGCGAGCGCGCACGCGCACACCCGAGCGCACGCGCACCCACGAGCGCACGCACACCCACGAGCGCACGCACACCCACGAGCGCGCACACACACACACCCACGAGCGCGCACACACACACACCCACGAGCGCGCACACACACACACCCACGAGCGCGCACACACCCACACACACACACACACCCTTCCTGCTGTAAATGTACTGAAAATATTCTCATAATCGTCACTTCCATCAAATTGTTTACATAATTTCCTCCAGGGATCAATGAAGTGTTCTGAAATTCAGCAGCTCCATGCAAGACGTCCACCATGTGCAACAATGTGAAGGAAGCTACTTGTAACTTATTAGAAAGTGTTTATAAGAGAGCTCTGTTCTCATGGAGCCCTCAGTGAGAAATGCAGGGCCCTCATCAATAGTAAAACACATTAAAGGCTGCAATCAACCTGGCACACACACACACACACACACACACACACACACACACACACACACACCATTCAGTGGAGCAGACCCGTTTCTATATCAGACTATGATGACATCAAATGTGTGCGTTCCTCTGTTCAGCCATACACAATTGTACACACACACACACACACACACACACACACAGTGTGCGAGGCAGACAGATGTGGCGCTCGGCAGCACAAAGCCATGCTGAGCTACTGAAACATTTGTCCAGGCCCTCTGGGAGGCACAGATCACTGACCACTGAATAAATTGTCTTCTTTTGCATCTGACTTCCACACGCTGTCCCTCGTGGGACTCGGCTGAAGGGGACAGAAGGTCGACCTCGAGGCTCTTTGCGCTCCGTCCCTTTCATGTCGGCTCTTTTTAACTACATTAGTGTCAACAAGGCTGCAAATATTCTTTTTAAAGCAGTGACGCTTTCAGCATAACACTCGAGCAGAATATTAAAGCATAGACTAAAATGCTGTAAGCTAATAATGTTAGCTGTGCGAATAATTTATATAAGGATTGTGTTCAGTGTTGTATTTTTAATCCTGCAAACTACAAAATAAAACTGATGTAAACTAGAACGCACCAAACATCTCATAATCCACTCTTTGTTTTTCATTTCGGTATGCTCCAACTTTATCAGTGCGAGTCATAAGCCTTGTTCAGCGTGAATATTTGTGGATTGCAGAGTGAGTCACAATGCATGAAAACTGATGGCATCACCTGTCATCGCGACAGAAACACTCATGGGTTTTCAACAAGGTCAGAGGTCAGCGAGCTGTGGATAACACCACTATATTATTTTACTCTATTTGTCCTTGAAACTTTGTTTAATAGGAGCATCAGTGGTAAACACAACAGGCCCCTTTATGGCCTCTGCACCTGGGGTCTTGGTGCAGACCCGATAATGGGTCACTTGAGATTTGGAGCGGGACCTCAAATTCTCCCAGCAGAAAACGGCATCACAGAGAAAACGTGAGGAGATGAAGACGGCGCAGAGCGACAGTCTGCCCACTTACATTTCCTAACAGTGTTTCAGTTGCACTAAACACATAATGAAGCCAGAGTCATGAACAGAGGGTGGACTTTAAAAACAGGCGTGTAATCCTTTAAATGACACGTTAATACACGGCCCTAAACTTACATATAGAAAAAGGAAACAAACCAAAGTGGCACATGCAGATGGTCAGCAGGACAAACACACCCTGATGTGTGTGCGCACAAACACACAGCCTATCAGATGGGACTGCTCAGCAGGACACACCCTCCTCTGGGGACCTGTCTGGCTGTCCCCACTCTCTACAAAGCAAAGATCTCCCCGGAGACTCTGTGGAAGGCAGAGCAGGAGGAGGAGCTGGGGGGGTTGGTACGCACACACACCACGCCCCCACCCACACACCTCCCATACCCCATCATTATTGTCCCAACCAGTCCACGAGGGGACTAGAAGAGAAACAGTGCCGTCCCCTCCTCCCCCGTCCCTTTTCCATCCACTGCTGCCGCCCCCCCCCCCCCCCCCGATAGCACTGTGCAATTAGTGGCTCGGCACTCTTGTCTCCTCGAACAGACTCGCTAGCTTTCATCCTCAGAAATGTGTACATACATGTCTCCATAAGTGCACTGCCATCTCCCAGAGTGTGTCTGTGTTTGCTGTGGTGTATTAGAGATCTGACAAACTGGGGGCACACCCAAAATACCGAACGGCGTGACCCTGCCTTCTACATCCATCTCTCATCTTTCCCAGTCTATCCATCACTCCCTTGCTCCCTAAACTAAACTGCTGTGACGAGCCCCCTGGCGAAAGCGACACTGTAATTATGTTAACATGCCAATGTGACTGCTTCCTGTCTGGAAGAACTGTATCTCCTGCTCCCGAGGGCATCCTCCTATTGGCTGGAAAGTTCTTTTGGCACCTACTTCAGAGAGAAGAATGCTTTCTCGTGCTGTGCCCTCTAAACAATGTGCTTTTAGGTGGTTTATTCTTAAGTCTTTGAAATGAGTGAGAGGAAAGTGTCTCCAACTTGAAATGATATGACAGCTAAAGACGCTGCACTACCAGACGAGGTCGGGTCATGTATGTCCCATGTAAGCTACACTGCACCGCAGCCAAACGTTGTAACATTGCTCTAAGCCAGGGCTGTCCAACTCCAGGCCTCGAGGGCCGGTGTCCCGCAGGTTTTAGACGTGTCAGCTGATTTAAATGGCTAAATGACCTCAACTGGTCTTGAGGTTCTCCAGATTCCTGGTAATGAACTCATCATGTGATTCAGGGTGAGCTCTAACACCGGCCCTCGAGACCTGGAGTTGCCCACCCCTGCTCTGGGTGCTAGCTACAGCTGCTATTAGAGTAAAAAGGGTCCTTCAACCTTTGTATTTTGAGCAACTCTTGAGGCAAACTGCGCTTTTTAACGGCTCTTTTTAAAACAAACCTCTGTCGTTTGGTGCTGAGCACAGATTACACTGGCCTGCTTTGTTGCCAGATACTAATCTACAACTGTCCATCTCCTTTCACAAAGAGGGAAAACACCCAAATTATGTACCTTTAATGGTTCCTTTAAAAATAAATGGTCAGAGGGGCAGCCGTGTATATTTGTAAGACAAAGGAGCGTCACCAGATCAAGCCCTTTATAGCTGAAAATGTTTGACATGTGGATGTAAACAAGTTCAACTGCACTGCTCTCCCAGTCCAATTTAAACTTTTGCAGATGCAATCTGTTTGTTCTGTTGTCTGCTGCTTGTGTGTTATATTAATAGCCTCGTGTGCAGCATTTTCATTGTGACGTTTAGATATTGTGCAAGCTGTGACCTTCTTTAAAGTAACTGCAATCACAGCTTCCCACAGTGATGAGCGATTACTCAACGTGGAGCTACTGCGCCATTTTCAGCTGCGTATATTATATAATATTATATATATAATATATATTATATATATATTAATAGCACTTTATATAGCCTCTGTAGAAATTATCCACATATCTCACTTATCTTAACTGCACTACTGTATAGATTCTGTAAAGTTATTTATTTCATATTCTGTATAGTTTTTCATATTTATATCCTGTTCATATCCTGTACATACTTATAGTTATAGAATATTCACAACATACTTCATACCGTGTACATTATAACATACCATAATAGACCCATTTCTGTAATATACTCACATATCTATATTATTGCTAATATATAAGATAAGATAAGATAAGATAACCTTTATTAGTCCCACACGTGGGAAATTTGTTTTGTCACAGCAGGAAGTGGACAGTGCAAAAGTTATGAGGCAAAAATTAGAATACAATAAGAATAAATACAGTACACAACTGTACAGAATAGAATAAAATAAAATACTATATACAGTAGAATAAAATAAAATAAATATACAATAAGATAAAAATAGAATACAAATACAAATACTATATACAACTGAGTAAAAATACTGTAATATATCTATATCACTAAAGCACTTCTGGATGGATGCAAACTGCATTTCGTTGCCCTGTACCTGTGCAATGACAATAAAGTTGAATTCTATTCTAATATTCATCCTTCACTGGGCCTTGGTGTCTGTCTGAAACTTTAGCTCATCTACCTTCAACATCGCCGCCCCTTTTATTTTCTAAAGCTCTGACACACACAAACCTGACATCAAACATCAAGAATGAAATATTTGCTTTTTTTGCTGTTTTGCTTTTATTCATTTTCATTGAGCAAAGTAAATCCTCACACAGCACGGATGATGCGTCCATCATCAGGACTTCTTGCTCAGTCCTGCCCAAATATAATTACAGATTAGGGCTGCTCGATATAACGATATATATCTGATGACGATATAAAAATGTTCGTTTCATTTTACGCTATCGTTTGTTTCATGGTGTCGCAGAATAAACCGTTTACAGCAATATTTGTTCATGGTTTTGATGTCACAGTAGTGGCTATATTCATTTCTTAAAGTTATCTCTTATATTTAATATAACCACACTACGGACGGACAAGTGCCTGTTTTTATGCGTCTCATTAGCAACAACGATGGTAACCTCCTCAGTGACCTCCTGACCCAGTATGAACCTTCTAGATCCCTCAGGTCATCTGGATCCGGTCTTTTATCAGTTCCCAGAGTCAGAACCAGACACGGAGAAGCTGCATTCAGCTTTTATGCTCCTTATATCTGGAACAAACTCCCAGAAAGCCTCAGATCAGCTGAAACACTCAGTTTATTTAAATCCAGGTTGAAGACTCACCTGTTCTCAGCTGCATTTGAATAAAGCACCAAATCCACACTCTTAAGCTTAAATTTCAAAACTTACATTTAACTACTGATTTTATCTACTGTTCTGATTTTATCTACTGTTTTGTTTGAATCAATTTTAAATCCTGCTTTTTATTTGTTTTTGTTTCTAATGTCTCTGTGAAGCACTTTGAATCACCTTCTTGTTGAATTGTGCTATACAAATAAACTTGCCTTGCCTAAAACCATCGCGTGTCCTCTTGTTTATTTTCCATATAAACCTTTCACAATAAAGCTCAAGATCCTGTTGAGACTTTTCAAAATAAATGTGTCGTTTCATGCATCGTTAAAACACTCGACTCCGGGTAAAGGACGCGCAGCTGGAAACACTTCACGCAAGTCGAGATTCACAGAATTTACAGAAAAAGTTAAATTTTTGTGATTTATATCGTTATCAGACGATAGACATCTGATATCGAGACCTGAGATTTTGGTCATATTGCACAGCCCTACTACAGACGCACACATATTGATTTCGTAATGTGCCAAAACACCTTTCCTCTCACCTGTGGACATAGTGTAGCTGATGAACCGAGTCGATGGCCAGCACCATCTCAGCCAGGTAGAACTTGGCCATCTCCTCCGGCAGCCGGTCCTCAAACTTGCTGAGCAGAGTCAGCAGGTCACCGCCCACATAGTAGTCCATCACCAGGTACTACAGAGACAGACGCCAACGTGTCAGACAGCAGAAACTGTGCAGCACTGCTTAGAGGCAAACTAATAAAGAGCAGCCTTTTTTGGAACAACAAGAACAAAGCTGCAAGAAATGAATCTACAGTCGTCCATCTCTTCTTTCACAAAGAGGGAAAACACCTAAATGATGTCACTTTTACAGGTCCATTTAAAAATAACTGGTCAGAGCGGCAGTCGTGTATATTTTTAAGACTTGGGGAGTGTTCGGGATAAAACATTTGCTTTGAGAATGTGGGAAATGGAATGACAGTTGTGGCATTTGAACTCAGGGTCGTGGAGAGAAGTCAGGTTAATCTTATTAAGGGACGTTACCTCATCTAACACAGACATATACAGACGTACCAGATTATTGTCATCCTGGAAGGCGTAGTGCAGGGTGGTGATCCACTGGCAGTCCCCATTCACCAACACATCCCGCTCCTCCCGGAAACATGCCGTCTGGCAAGAGATGCAACAAACCATGAATGTCACACGTACTGGAAACTACGTGAGGTCAAAGGTCCCAATCTTCTATACAAGTGTGTGCTTAAAGCTGAGAGCATGTTAGCAACTCGCCTTTGGCCTCTCGATCATTCTTACAGGGCTGGTGTAAAATCTCCCCGAGCTGCTGCTAAACACATGAAATCAGCCCCTTTCGTTTGCTTCAGGGAACGCTGGCAGTGTTGGACTCGAGTAGCTGAATGAAGTCCAAATTTAAAATTTAAGAAAAATATGATAAGACTGCTCGCCTCCACTTAGCTCACTGAACACTGGAATGTAGGGTTACAAAAAGTAGGCGTCACTACTGTACGATGCAGGTGGAGGAGGCTCCATCAGGCATCAGGTTGTCTGGACATAAATCCATCTGATGACATGTGGAGGTTCAGTTATTTAGGAAATAACCTGATTTCTTAAGCCTAATCCATCCTGCCCACCTACAATATCAGCAGCCAAATCTGCACAAATGCTTTGGTTTCTTATAAAAAGCTCCACACATCTACAGAAATAAAAACATTTTCATGTTTTACACACACCCGACCTCTCCGTGATCTTTCAATCTCAGCAGTCTGACTAAAACAGAAACCGAAACTGTTCCGGCCGCCTTCAAAGTTAAAAACCTGAAATAAAATCAGGCTCGTGTTCATGACGACAGCATGCTCGTCATGCATGTCTGTGTGTGGCTTTATGTCCTCTCCTACATCCAGGCGTTTGTGCGCACACACGTTTGGTTTGTGACGTTTGAGGCATGTAGACTGAAGACCCAGGGGACCGACAAGAATGCGAGACTGTCGGGAGAGGTCGATGAGAAAAACATGCAACAAGCAGCTCTGCAAGAACCTGCAAGTGAAGGCCTGTTCTGTGCTCAGACAGGCACTTTGTTTTTTAAATGAGTGATCAATATTTATTAATATTGTGTGTATATAAACTTTGCAGTAACCAAAGATACTCACCTCTGCTCGCTTCAGCATCTCCCACTTGTTGAGAATCTTCATTGCAAAAACTTTGTCAGTGTTTTTCACTTTTACCACTGCAACCTGCAAAAAGACAAAAGAAAGCCGTTATGAGAGTGAATTTAATACTTGGTGTGACGGCGAGGCTGACGACGAATTACAAAGATCCATCCAGTTATTATCTGAGCCTCGAGGCAACAAGAAAAGAGCAGGCTGTGGATGCACAAGGATCCTTTAAGTGATCATACTAACACAGATGCACAAAACAACAATCACACAGATGTGAATAAACAGTTCAGACGTTAAGGAAAAATGTAATCTAATTACTTTAAATGATCTAGATCAGAGTCCGTGAGTATGGAGACTGAGGTCAAAGAAAAAAGAGGAAGCACAGGAAGGGATAATCATGCAACACTGGATTAAAACGAAAATAGATCCAATATGGGCCAGGAAGGGAAAATAAAGCATTGAAGGTGCGGCAGAAGAACCAGCAGCGTGGGGGGAGGGCGCAGGAAGTGACCGCAGACACTACGGTCACTTCCTTCTCGGAGACACCGTGTGGACCACAGACTTGCACAGCTGGACGCTTGAATTTTTCTATGATCAAAAAATGAAAAAATTGTCTCATCAGCTGTTAAGTGCACTGATGTGATACTGCATCATGCAGAGCCGGGTTAACAACTGTAAAGTAAAGAAATCTCAGCTTCGCAGCTTCTCACAGGCCAACTTTCCCGAGTGATGATTGCGACACACTGCTCTGACAAACTTGCCCCGGCCTTTACGTTTTGCCAAAAAAGGAGCTGCGCAGGCAGCAGTGCTGCGAGCTCACAGCCAAAACACATGTTCATGCAAATTTATGTCCCTGCTAATTTCTCTCCTCCTTTGTCTCCTACTTTACTGGCCCACAAAAGGAAAAAAGAAAATTTGCTTTGGCCTCGTTGACCAAATTCAAAACTAAAAACTGAGTCCACACTGAAATAAGCCTAAATGTAGAAAAAGCACAAGGACGTTATAAAAGCAGAAGAAATACAGGCCGAGACAAAGATGCAGAAAAACAGTGAAACAAACAAAGTCAGTCTGTGCAGCAGAGGGGTCTGCAGTCTATTAAATTAATGCTACTAATGCAATACAATGACAACATTCCTGCAGTGTTTGGATTTCCCCGAGTGAGCCCTCACCAGAGGAGGGGACTGCAGGAGGACAGGGCGAGCGCACTTTTCTGGCAACGTCTAGCTGTTTTTGTCCTTTCCTCCATCTCTGCTTCCTGTTCTCTTCTCCATCGTGTCCTCCCTGCCCTGCGTTTATGACTCCACTCCCCCCGTTAGTTTATCAGTAAGGACCCGACCAGAGGGGCTAACTGCATTACTCCACAGAGTAAATTACTAGTGAAACTTTGGCGAAATAACAACCGAGGTTGTGTTTACAAGCATGCGGGCTGCTGACTGGTGACTCAGTGTGACAAGCAGTTCAGAAATGTATAGCACTGACTGGCAGCCAGCAAGGAAGACATGGCGTGTAGAGTGAACGAGCTCTTCCACCCTCATCTCAGGCACTAACTACACCAGACGGAGCAGCTCTTGGCCCTTTGTGCTAAAGACGACGCACCCCAGTCCCTAATGGGAGCATCCTCACAGGCAACAGGCCAGTACAAACTGGTCCATTCATCAGGCAAACTCCACGGCGTCACGTATCTGCGCCATCTCTCTCTGCTGCTGACAACGGGAGGATGAAATCAAAACATCCTGCGTGTTCTCCAGACTGACTCTCTGCTAACTTTACTCTGCTTCCTGTGTCTGCTACCACATCTCCTTACCACTCTGTGCTTAACATAAAAAAAGATGGCTCAAAATCATAACCAGTTATATCTGACCTGGAGCGTAGTCGTGATTATGAGCCATCATTTTTACAGCTGCTTACGGCACACACACAAAAAAGTAGATCCAGTGTAATCCATCGTTGATATTAGTTATTAGCATTACTAACAGGTGTGTCGATTAGCCTCGTTCACAGGAGTCACCACAGCGTTTAGCTCCACAGGTTTAACAGGCAGGAGGGGGCGTGTCCACCACAACTGACCAGGTGAGCTTTTATTCATGAGGGAAATGTGGAGAACACGATGCCGTGCTGAGGCCTGAAATGGGTTTATTGACATCAGGGATGTTAACGGTTAGCCAGCGAGGTGTTTGAACGTTGGGGCCCCAACTGGAAATACTAGTCGGTTAAACTAATCAGTCGTATATTATTAACGCACAATGACAGTTACGTTTTGGGTCACCCCGCTTTTCTGAGAAAATGCAAAGAATAATGCTTAATGCATTCAACCTGCAAGGCACACAGAGGGTAGCAGCATGACCGAGCCAAGCTGGCACTGTGTGCGTGTTTGAGAAGGCGGCACGCTTAAAAGAAGGCAGCATTTTAAATAGATTTTTATTTGTGAATGAGTCTAAAGACGGCTCCTAAAGACATGCAACAACTGTATGGACAGATTCCACTATTTTCCCTGCTTCCTCTGAAGGACATTCAGTTTTCCACAACCCGGTTCATCTGGTCACTACGCTCGTGATCATAGGAACAGATTGACCGGCTAATCAACAGCACTGCTTTTATACTCTTCAGCACAACAGACCATTTCACCAGTCAGTATATATCACTAATGATGTGACCTGATCACCCTCACTAACCTCTGGTGCACACCCAGTCATTTTGTTCTTGAAGCCTGAAACTGCTCAGCTCAGAAAAGAGAAACAAGGTCACTAGCAGACGTGCGAGCGGGGAAGAGTTAACGAGTTTTGCAGCTCCCTTTATCGTCACAGCTACTCTTGACCCGGGGCAGTGGAAATAGAAGCCAGCTTCAAATGAAAGGCTTGTTTCCTTCTCCAGCTGACACAAATAAAGCGCCTGGTCACAGTTTGATGAAATAAGGTATATTTTTATGAGCCGATTAAATAGTAGAGCCACGGGACAATCACGATGTCTCCCGAGCTAATTTCATTTTTCTGCCACGCTACACCCGTAAAAACACATGTGGTTTAGTGAAAAGGCCGCTGGAGAGTTACCACGAGGTAGCTCCGTTCAGGAGTCAGGCAACATCACCGAAGCCCGAAACACAGATGCACTGCGTCACGTGACTGCACATACCAGCACTCCTACCAGCAGCTCGCCCGCATCTGATGCTGGTGCTGCCAGGAGCGTCCACGTCCACACAGACTGACATTTCTCTCTCGTTCCGTGTATCAGAGCGTCTTCAAAGGAATTCCCCAGCTTGTTTCAACAGATTTTGGATAACAATGCCAGATATGAATTGTCTGCAAGCTTGGAGCAGGGCTTACGACGAGCATATCAAAGCTTCTCGTAGAAAAAGAAAGTCTGAGCATTGTCAGCTTCCATGCGAGCTTTCGTTATCCAACAGTCATCTGTCCCTTCAACATTCCCCAGCTTTGACATCATTACCTGAAACCAGTGACAAATGCATTTCAGCTTCCCTGCGGGCACACATAAAAGAAATAAATAAACCCTCAGTGGATGGCTCCTCTGAGCTCGACTTCATTCTGTTTACAGGTTCAGTGTGAGCGAAGCTTCAACAAGCTCAGCTCGTGCTGCAAGTAGAGTCATGCTCATGTGGCGGACCAATGCGACGCGCTGCTGTTGGAATGCAGCAGAAAGAATTCAAGGTTGAAACGCCACAACACTCAGCTCGCACAACACGGGTATTAAGGGTTCAAGAGAAATATTGTCCGTTAATCACGTCGTCTCTGCCTCAGGGAGGACATTTCACACAATGATCATGTGACCAATTAGAGCCCATTACAGGTAAAGGGACAGAATCCATCTGCAGGTCTGTGCCTGCTGCAAAGGTTTGAGTGTGACATTAAAATAAGGTGTTACCTCTCCAAAGGCTCCTCGTCCAATCACTTTAAGGATCTCAAAGTCTTCCTTGTGCAGGCGCATCTGCTTCACTTTGGATGTGAAGGGTTTGGCTGGAGAGAAAGAAGACAGCGGTCAAGTCAGAAATTTAAAAAACAAAACAAAAAACACACCAGAAGAGTTTCTATGGATAACATTCTGGTGCAAGCTTTTCAATTTTGCTCTGTACAGATGTCAACCTCCAAGTAAACGGCATTCGAAGCAGCAAATAAACAGCTGGCCATTCATAACACCGTAACATAATCTAAAAATGTGGATGATGGAGACTGTCAGCATTTTATAGCCACGTTTCATGGTCATTGTGCAGTAAAGAAAACGATACACAAAGAAGAAAACCAAGATAAGGACACGATATAAACGCTGTACGAGTGACAAGTAACAGCAATCAGCAGCACCAACGTGTCACTTTAGCATTTCTAACAAACGTGGCTGGACAGGTGTGTGACATCATGGCAAAACACCGATCGACCTCAAAGGTCTGACGTCACACCGCGTCATCACGGCGTCATCGCCGAGGTGCTCGATGCAGGCAGGAAAGTGCTGCAGGGAGCCCAGAGCTCCACGTCCCTTCACCACATTGAGGACACTGGATGAAGAACTCCCGAGACCTCCACCCAATCGAATCTGCATCTAGGCGAAGCTCAGAGTCCGTGATCACAATCTGAGCGGCCAGTCTGGTTTTCCATTTCTAAATGACATCACTAATCACCTTTGGCGCTCAAAGCTGGAAGCTCTAAAGACTTGAGCCTGAAATGACCCACGCTGGTGGAAACATTTGTGTTCGTTATGTCATAACAAGAAGCAGCCACTACATTCCCACGTATAAGGCCCCGTGTTCCTCTAAATGGACTTTAAAGTGTTTGTGACCACCTGGTCTTTACAGCAGATGACAGCGGATCCAGATAGGCTGAACGATGAAGCTGGCTATTGTTAGGTTTCTGGTTGGGGGAGCTGCGAGGGATCTGTGAGGGCTGCTGACGTCCTCTCACAAAGCTAGACAGATTCCATCTAAGGCTCACAAAGTCAGCGTTTCCCTCATTTGTGGAAGGCTATTCAACCACTTCCTGGTTTACATGATCTCAGCATGCCAAGGATAACCTGGACGAGCTGAAAGTTCACCAAGGTCAGGATATTAGTTTCAGTGACGGCTTTCTGAAAAAGTTGATAGATATATGATTGTAATCAGAATTATTTATGCCTATTTCTCAACAGGGCTTCAGCAGTCTTATTAGCCACATTTAGCGAGGCTAGCATACATCCAAGTAGGCATTCGAACACGAGCGCACGTTTGATGTTTACGTACAGTCGCACTCTTGGTTAACAAAAGACCAAATCTCCATCTGATGTACAACGGGCTTGTGTCGGAGGAAGAGAGACTAATCATCAAGCTAAACTTGTCTGGTTGCTGTAACTTTACAGAACCTCCAGTGTTGGAAGAAAAGAGGACTTTCTCCCACTGAGAGACGGGGAAATGCCTGCCGATATAAAACAAACAGGTCACTCATAGCTCTGTTTTCCTCACACTCCTCCCGACTCCGCCGACAGCTGGCCTGCTGTGACCGCAGGGCAGAGAGAAAGCGAGGGCCGGAGTAGTCTTGGCACACATTTCCACAAACCTAAAACACACAAGCAACCCGGCAGTGACACTGCGTGAGGCTGGGAAATACATGTTTAATCATATCATTAATTTTCCTGCAGCGTAAGTCGACCAGAAGCACTGAGCTGAAATGTAGTGGTTGACCAACCGTGATATATTTGGAGTCAGGAACCAGCTTTCAGAAAGCAGCCAGGGAAATGCGACAAGTCTGCAGAAACGATGACAAACAAGGCTGCGACACAGCCGAATAGTTCTTTCTCACAAAGCGCTCTTGTGCGTACTTGCTTCGCTTTTTCATGCGTTATCTAACCTCCTGACAGAGCCAGCTCCAACACAAATAAAGAGCCAAGAACTCGATACGCGGCTAGAAACAACATATCCAAGCAACAGCTACGTCTGCGTATCCCACATGTGTGCAGCTACACGGTGTCCAAAGGTGCCACACTGAAAGAAAGAGCCTGGACATCACTGTGTTTGTGTGCTCGCAGCAGGCAGGCGGTGGCATCCCACTTCCTCAGGAGATGCTCCGGCAAACCACACGACCAACTGACTGAAGTCACATGTCCCCAGAAAAAACAAAATAAAAACATACGTAGGTTCGAAAACCAGTTTCAGCCAGTTTATTTTACCATTAATTTTGACCATCACCATACTGGCAGGTTCTCGTGTTTGAGGGTCAAATCAGTGGAAAACAAGAACTGGAACAAGCATCTCCACTCTGGAGACCAGCTCGACCTAAAGTGACTTCTTGAGAACAAACTAAATAGAAATGAATAAAGAAACAATAGAAACTTTTGTATGTTCTAATTATTTTCTAACTAACGTCTGAGCTCCATGAGTATGTACACACAGAGCAGCAGCAGTCACTGGTATGTGAGAACATCCAAACCAAGGTTGAGGCAGTTCACGTGAACGGTGATTGAAATGAGCTCATACGATATGATTCATTTAAGATATGATGTCCAGCTATGTGACATTTTTAATCTTGCCCTGTACGAGTGTCACGCACCAATCAGTGACTGTTTTATTCGCCACCACTCTATAGTCGCCATCACTTGGCTCCGGGCTGATGGGAATCGTGCTGTTTGCAGCAAACTGTGGTTTCAGCTGCCAAACACCATTTTACCCTCTAACCTGATGTGGCACGTTTGCCACGGTTACGATAACATCTTGCTATGAAATCTAATATAAATTCATTTTAATTCCTGTATCAAAGGTAAACAGCCTGAGCAGCAAACAATTAGACAGGCGATTAAATCCATTTGACACGACATTTTTCTCTTTACTGGGAAAACACAGCGGAAGGATCCAGAACTGCTTTTACACTGTAAAGACAAAAAACCTTCATATTCAGTTTGTCGTGCATAAACTGTTTATAACTGGATCCTAACATAAATGTTGATGGTTGAATCAGCTGTCCACGCGCCCAGCAAACTCTCTGAGACCACACAACTGAAACTCACCTCCATAAAAGCTCAAATCCAGATGCGTTTGTGAAATTTTCCTGAGGACATCAGGGGGATTTGACAGCAGTGTCCCAGCTCACTACGGGAAACTCAGCCTTTCAAAGCTTCCTGTATGCTATACGTTTCCTGATCAACTCCAAAAGTTGAATCAGATTTTGGGCCGAGCCAGCTCTCTAATAAAGTTGTTCATGGCACAAAAATCAAACCAATCACATAATCTCTGAAAATAATAGCGATGTGTTCTGAAATTCTTCACGCCAGTTTCCATAGATGCAGTTATGGTTCAACACAGTGGACACAGAGGGCGTCGTGTAATGAAACCTGATGTCAGACACCACGTGTAGCTTACGTTACTCTGCCATACTGACCGGACTAACTGCTAGGATGACCACACCATCCCTCGCAGCCCACACGTCACCCGCCTTGCTTCCTCACCACTTCTACCTTCTCCAAGTTGACCCGACGAGGTAGAGTCGGAGGCCTATTTGGACTGTATTACATATAATACAGCAAAAAAGCCAAAGTCAATTCTGGCTGCACTCTACAAATAAAAGCTAACATGGCGGCCGGCCGTAGAGTAAGGGGGAGAGAGTCACGCCAGCCGAGAAGGAGAAAACACTGATTAGTAGCTGCACGCTGACTCAGGAGCGCCACTGAAGCAGCCACATGAGATACGGCTTTCATCTGTGAGCCAGGAGCCCACAGGCACCGTCCACAACAAAGCAAAACTGCAAACACGGACACAAACATGTGCACGCAGACACACAGGGCTAATTCCTCACATCTACATCTGACACATAATTGCTGACTCCGTCTTGCTTTGGCCTCGGCAGAAACTTTACAGTCAAACATATTACACGAATCGCTTCTCTGAACAGGAATCAAACAGGATAAAAACCACTTGAAAAGCAGATGGTTTATTAGTGAAAGGCCCAGATATGACTCTGTTACACTTGGCTATAATTTACACACCCGTCATAAGTTTGAGTGTTTTGGAAATAAGAGACAAATAAGGACCATTTTAGTGACCCCCCCAAATCTTCTGTTTCATAGGGGGGCGGTCTCTCTCTCTGACTGCACTCACTCATTTACACGGGGATCAGTTTGTCCATAGATCCATAAAAGTCATGCACATGCTTAAACAAAAACACATACCATAAAGTATGATCACACAACTCAAGCCACTAGCAAAGTAGACACATTAAAACATAGCAACCGTTGCTATGACGAGGTGTGGTAGGGATCCATTGCAACACTGCAAAGGTAACCGTCCGAGCCTCCAAGCCTCAGCGTGACTGCAGCAATGTGTAGCTTTTTAAAATAAAGACACGTCAGTGCCATGAAATTGTCCTGCAGGAAGACAGTGAGGCGCAGGCAAACAAGTACAATGAAAGAAAAATATGCACACTACAGTGCAAACACACACACGATTTAGTAGAAGGCCTTAGGATGCAGCGAAACTGGAAAAACACAAGTGACGCCACCTAATCCACACAGCCAGACCGGTTTAGCCCAAAATGCTGAGTGCTTATCGAGCCCATCTTGTTCCAAAACCACAAGTCAGTGCTGGTTTGTGTGAAAATCACTGTTTAAAAAGGTCGACTGTTCAGGTAGCAGCTGTCCCCCAAAAACCCTGGACTGAGAAGACAGACGACAGCATAGACCTCCAGGCTGTGTTGGAGAGAAACGTAACTCTGGGTGTACCTGGATGCCTCTGATAGAAAATAAGCCAACCTGTGAATAAAATAATGCAAATATTTCCACTAAAGTCATATTCCTGGTTTGTTTTTGGCCTTTCCACACACTGCGGCTCAGAGCTACATACACTGGGACAAAGATTTAGACGGCGCTCATACATTACGCAGGCAGCTTCTCTACAAATGTTGTAATCCACACAAACTGAGTCTCGACTTTTTAAAGACTTCAGCTGTTAATGACAGACTGTCTAAACTGTACCCTGATGTTGCACCAAATTGTCCTAGATGTGATTACTCTCCTGTTTCTTTGGGGCACATGTTTTGGTCATGTCCCTCCCTGTATGGTTTCTGGACATTAATTTTTCAATCACTGTCAGCTATATCGGGTGAAACACTGCGGCCTGACTCTTTGATAGCTATCTTCGGTGTACCTCGGGAAGAGCTGAGACTCTCTCCCCTCCACAAAAATGCAATAGCCTTTGCCTCGTTGCATGCCCGCCGTCTGATACTGCTGAGCTGGAAGGCGTCGAACCCTCCTTCCTACGTCCATTGGATTAGAGAGGTGATGTTGGGATTAGCTCTGGAAAAAATTAGGTATACCGTGCGCGGCTTGGAGAGTAAATATGACAAAACCTGGTCGCGGTTCATAACTCATGTCAAGAGTCTGTCTTTTGCCTGATTTATTGTTCTTTACTTGTTGGTAATTTATGCTCTTGCTCTCTTCTCGGACTGCTGTCCATAGTCTCCTCAATGCCCGTACTTTGACTGTTGGGATTTCTTTATTCCCTTTTTCTTCTTTGTTTCTTCTCTCATGTGCCGGGGTCCGGCTGTTGGTGCTATAATGACTGTCACAGATTGGTTTGAGTGTTTCTCCCCCTTTTTTTTTTTTTTTTTGTGTTGTGTGTATTGTGCTTCCTGGTTGTGGGGATGCCACCTGGATGGGGGTGGGGGGTAGGGTTCGCAACTTTTGTAAGAAATTCTGGACTGTTTTGTTGGAAAACTATAAATAAAGTTGTAAAAAAAAAAAAAAAAAAAAAAAAAAAAGACTTCAGCTGTAAAAGCATGTAAAGATTACACTGGCGACAGTCACAAAATACATTTTATATCAATAAAGTTGGATAAGATCAAACTCAGATAAGGGAAAGAGAAAAGAAGACATGCAGGACAAAATGTAAGGACACGCTGCAGGGCTTCATAAACACGTGCAAGGTCCAAAGAGGAGTGCATCACAGGAAGTCTCCCAGCAGCTTACACCAGGACAACTAAGTGATGGTTCAGGATTACCTGATCCGGCTCCAACTATAAACTTTATCAAAAGGAATGTTTTTAAAAGCACGGAGGACGTCAAACTGGGAGCTGGTTCCACAGGAGAGGGCTGATAGCTGGGAACTCGGTCTTCCAGTCTACTGTTGGAAACTCAGAACCACAACTGAGCCTCCAGTGCTCGGTTAGGATAGTGTGACACTATGATTTCTTAAGAATATGATGGAGCCTCATTATTCAAGGCGAAGAATTTGAAACCCGGGTCTGGAAAACCAAATTCACAGGAAAGAGCACGTTAGGCAACTGTAGGATAAAAACATGAATAAAGACAGAAAGGAGAATGAAAACAACATTAAGTTCAGCTTGTGAGAGTAAGTGAGGCTGGCAGCACTGGGGAATAAAAACAGTGTGTGGGTAGAGAGCCAGAAAAGGCATCCCAGTCACAGGCAGCGGCTGAGCCAGTTACAGCAAGTGTCCAAACCTTGCACCCGCGACGTGCTCCAATCCCATCCCCGACCCCGGAGTGGGATTGGAGGGACATCTGGAAGCCATAATAAGTGATGTAATGACACAAAAATGCTGCTTGCAAGAGAGACAGGGGAGACAAATGAAGAGAGGCCTTTCAGTATCTGACGTGAAGAAGGAGAGCGGCATGGACAGAGACGAGCAGAAGGCTTTTCCTCCTATCTGACCAAAGTGCTGGAGAGACAAACCAACCATAACCAGTCTTCATGGACTGGAAACAAATAAGGGTAATACGAACAGGTCTGAATACTGCTGGTTATGGTTTATTTTTATCCTTATTATTAACATTTCAGAAAAGATATATTATTTAATCCCTTGATGAATATCCAAGTTTGCTCAATTAACAGTCTGTAATTTGTAATGGCAGTCAATCTGTCAGCCACTTACAGATCCCTGATCTCAGCTGGCTGTGTGTTTAAAGCACTTTCTTCTATTCCAAGGCGTGATCATTTGGACATGGAAGAACTAAAATGACCATCAGTAGTCCTCGGTCTGGAGGTCCGTGCTGGCTGGATGATCATGAGAAAGGTGGTTCAGCCCAAAAGTAGACGGGAGGAGCTTGTTAATGATCAGATTTGTGAACATCCAAAAGATTTAGCAAAGAGTTGGGATCAAATCAAATCAAGCATCAACGCGACCAGCTCCGGTGGTTCTTCCTGCACGTCAACAAAGCAGAGGCCAAAGGAACAGCACGTTAATGGAGTCATGGAGTGGCCTACCTGCCCTGCAGACCCAAACCTACAGAGAAACCTGTGCACAGAGCTGAAGCTTCTCATTGTTGAGCAGCAGTGAAGGATTGAGAGGGCTTCTGTAAAAATACAAAACCCCAAACCTGGTGACCAACTAGCAGAAACGTGTGACCGCTGTGCAGCCACAACGGTTTCTTTAACATTAATAGTAGGTCACACACTCCTACTCGTTTTGTGATTGTAACTTCATACAACTCGACTGTAATGTGGAAATATTAACATTATGAATATATTAACAATATTTAATATTACGTAATATTTGGAACAAACCGTCATAGCTTTAAATTAACAGTAGGGGGCAAAAACACACCGGGGGGGATAGTGTGCTCCCACACTGTATCAAAGCGCACACGAAATCATTGTGGTTCGGTTCACTATGGCTGCAAAAACCAGAAGAGACGGGATGAAGACAGGATCCTCTTAGAGCCAACATGGCTCCCTCTGTGCCTCTAACATGAGCGGGATCACTGCCTGCAGGGATAAGGATCTAAACACGGTCCTGGCTATTTTTCATACAGGTCACCTAATATACCAGCTTGCAGTTATACACGGTCACTGGTTTTTCTAAATTATTGCAGATGGCATGAATACGACATCTTAGTGATGTCAGCAGAAACCCACCTCCCGTATCATCTTCCTGCTTCTGCTACTTTATCCTTGGAATGAGGTCATAAAGCCGTCATTCCCAAACAAGGTGTAATCAGCTTCTCTGTTTAAAAGTTTCCAGCTAACAACATGAAGAATGAGATATCCATCCTCTATTTTTAGGAAAATGCTGCCATTATAATCCGTTCCACACCCATCATGCCCTATTTTATATAAATAAATACAAAGCTTTGGTCTCCTACAAATAACAGCTGCCTGATTACAAAAGTACTTCCCAGTTAAATGAAGGCTGAATAAATACTATTAAGTGAGGGCTATATAAATAGTACAGCAAGGTCATCAAAGGAAAAATGAAAGCTGTGTGATTCTAATAAGCTGGTCCTTAAAAGGGAAAAGGACTCGGTGCCAGAGGCACTTCAAAAACCAACTCTTAGCAGTTTAACTGCAAGTAGCTTAAAAACATCCAGTAAATTACACAAATTACAGATGGAAACAGAACCAGGCCCCTTTCAGTCACAACCAGAGGCCCCCCAACAGATGTGCTGCCAGGCACAACCTGCCCAAAGGTTTGTGCGTCCATGCAAAGACCTCACAGGTGATGTCATGGGGCACTGAAAGAAGCCAAGAAAACAGATTTCGTGACGTATGATGCACGTTAGCTGCCACAGATGTGGGCCTACGCCACTAAGTCAATCACAAGGATCGGAAATTTAAAAAGGAGAACTAGGGGTCGCTTCCATAACACATTAACAAGCCTTTAAGCATTAAACTGTATTTAATACTAGTGTGCACACCGGCGACACCAGCATTCCCAGTGGTGTCTGCCTGCACAACCCTCCCCACTCTACCACCACCAACCTCAAATTCCACTCCATGTCGTTTTCCCTTCCCTAACATCCCGACCAGTTTCTTTTCCTTCCCATGCCTTCATCTCTACCAACATATAAGCCCCTTCTCCCTTTCCCTCCCTCTCTCTCTCATTCCTGGTCTTTTCCTGCTCCGTCACACTAATAAGAGGGCAGGAATGGTCAAAGGCCTTAAACTAAACAATCTGTGCCCCACAGCATTAAACACACAAACAGGATGTTCCCAAAATATTAAAAAAACCTCAAACACCAAAGAAAAGGAGAGGGCAGGGCTTGACAAAACAATAGATCAGATCTAGTGTGTGTTACAGCTCCGAGACTGCTGCAGCGAGCATACACCCAGGCCAGGCGATGTGAGACAAGCGGAGGGCTGGGCTACATCACTTTCTGCTGGCTGTACAGGAAGTTTTCACAGGACTTCAAAGAGGTCTCCGAACCAGCACATCGACCTGTTCAACCCACACTGCAAACAAGTCGATTTACACAATTCTGTGTCAACACAGCGTCCCGATACCATCTGCAGATAAAGAGCCAATATGAAAGGAGCCTGGCAGGCTGTTACCCAGCTCGGCCGGCTCTCCTTACTGGCTGCCGCTCTGCTGGTGGTGGAAGCACCAGGTGCTGCATTGTGCCTCTGCATGGTGTTGATAGTGCACATTGATAACACAACAGGTTTTCAAGCACAGTGGTGTGCAAGTCACACATAGTCTTGATCACCTTACAACATATAATAATAACTAAATTGATGCTTAAGATGCACTGGAAATCAAGGCCACCAGTATGACTGGTAGAGATGCACCGATTGACTGGCAAGGGACAGGAACTGGACGATTTCCAGCATTCCAATCCCAGACTGGAATCTTGTCAACTTCCCATGTCTGATTGCAACATGCACACTCACAGCAACATGCTAATATTCAATTAGCATAAAAATCCCTCCCTGTGAGCGAACACAAAGTTTGCCAAAGAATAAACACGAAGCTAATCAGACACCTAAATCGACTTCACTGATCTGAACTCGGACATTTTAAAGAAGCTAACAAAGGGAAAGTGGCAAAAGCTAAAAGAAATTAAAGCTCAGAGCTAGCTACAAGTTAGCAGCTTCGGTGTAAGCAAAGGAGCAAAGAAAAAGTGTGATGTCTATAAGATACCGGAGAATGACACAAGTACTTAACTTTTGTTATGCTATACTAACCTGTTACTGCAAATAAAACTTTCATGTGCTTTTATCAAGTGGTGACAACTAAAACTAAAACATTTGTTTAGAGATGGGGAATGTTAGCCGTGAATAAAAGAGTAAATAACAGTTAAAGTTTTAATGAAGATGGGGAGAGAGAAGGATAAATCAGGTGGTTGAAAGGTACACCCGGTTAAAAAGCTCAATCCCTGGCATGTCTGTCTCCTTTTGCCAGGACAATCAGCTCTAACGGACTTAAAAACACATACATGTGATGTTTGGTCTGAACACATCTCCATGTTGGAGAGAGGTGGATGTTACCAGAGAAACCGTGACATGAATTTTACTGCCAGCACAAGACTCGTTTCTCAGTCCAAGGAACAAATGACTTTACGGCAGCCTCTTAGTGCCTGTACAGGGCAGAGCTCCCACATCGGCCTAAAAGGAAAACACTACTGGGTGGTTACAAGAAGGGCGAGATAGATGCCGAGCATGTGCTGTGGGAGTGTTCTGCAACACAGGCGGCGTTTTCCAATATCGTGTGCGTAAAAGTTCCAGTTGGCACAGCGCGCACGCAGCAATGTAACTAGACTGGGACATGGCATCAAGTTCCAGCAGCAGTTCATAAATTTCAACATCAGTTAAATTAAAGTCATCAGACACTTAAAGAAGGCAGGAATTTATTGCCAGTGGTGTTCCAGCACCAACATGTCACAACACACTGACAGATATTACAGCACACATTTCCTATTGCCTTTTCTGGGCTCCTCTCCTCCTCTTTCCAGTGCTACAGTCACTGCTAAAACAACCCAGCACTGACATTGCACCATTTAAGGCTTTGATTCCCAATGGGACCACCCATACTATAAATGGATCCACCCAAATGGATTAAGGCACCCACTTGCTTGTACTTTTCCTAAGAGCTCTAAATCAACAGCCAAGTAGCCGACAATGATGACAGCATTTAGATGGCTCTGCTACAGAATGAGAGAGACTTTCAAGTCACAGGTAAAGACAGTGAAAAGGCATGCTTAATAAAAAGAGACAGTAAAAGGAGGGAATGCAGGAAATTCTTCCACTGCCATCACCCCAAGAGCCATTTGATCTACAGACGTAAGGTCTTTTCTCCTTAGCATTAAGATGTGTTCAAGCTCTCTGGTGCCATGTATGTATCATGATGCAGGTGACCCAAGATCCCTTTCATGAGCTGCAACCCTGCCCAGGTAGGCACGTTCACGCTCATGCTCACAGGAAGAACCTGAAGCTACGGCCACGAGAAGAAAAATAGTGACAATGCCACACAAAAAAGCAGGCAAAAATTAAACCTGTTGTCATGGCAGAAAACCTGCCTCTACATCCTCTCGGACATCTCTAGGTATCCTCTGATGCTTTTTTTCAAATACTGATTCAGACTGTGCAGGAATCAATCTTCCAAACTAACCACATCTGGCTGAAATTTAGCACCAAAGCTAAATGAATCAGCTGTCAGCGGGAGCAGACAGAAATGAACTATTGCTCCACTCGACTGAACTTTTCTACAACCATTCTCTATTTTCATGGTTTTGTAGAAAGGACAGCTCATGAAATCACTGCCAAAACCACAATGACTTAGATAATCCATATATTTACACAGGCCATTCTGTCCTCCTCCCTCTGCTACCACAGTGGATCCGTCACTACATCACTACAAAAGATATTTGCAACAATTTACAAGATTCTGTCGAATCTGAAGCTACATAGTGATCGCTTTCATTTTAGATGGTAACAATGCTCAAAACAACATGAGCCCAAGAAATGCACTCCAGTCATGTGAAACATAGCTGAAAAGACTTTAACGTGTTTCTTGTTCAACAAAGGACTCTGCAGTACATCTGCATCGTCCCCAGTGGTGCTAGTTTTTGTCATTATGCAAAAGTACTGTTTAAAGGATGGGGAAACCTGCAGTCAGCTGAGACTGAAGAAGCCACCTGAGTCAATGACCAGACGTTTGCCCCACTGAAAACGTCCATATGAACAGAATCAATTTGGGGGGGGGGGGGTCCTCACCTGGATGACTGAGCATGCATCACGTCATTCTCAGTCATCATTTCTTTATCTAATCTCGAGATACGTCATCAAAACCAGAAACGTTGCGTTTCACTTGCAGTCCAGCAAACAAAGTAAATGAGACGTCAGTTGATCACACAGTGAGAGCCTAAATAGCCCCTAATTCAAGAGCACTTTAGTTTCCAGTGTGCCCCGTCTTGTCTCTGCACCCTATTGGACCATCTGAGAAAGCAACACAAACTGATAAAATCTCAAGGATCGCTGCATAACCAGTGGGCCTCCTGTTTGTGCATCTAGACCAGCATGAGGATGAGTTCACACTAGAGCTGGGCGATAGAACGATAACGATATGTATCGCGATATAACTTTTACTCGATAGAGAAATTAAGCTATCGCGATAGACCTCGCCGCTCTTGTCCTCTTTAAAAAAAAAAAAAAAAAAAAGAGGTCAGCCAATCCAAATTAAGTAGCGCAGAGCCGAACCAATCACAGCCGCAGCGTCACGTCGCGTGACTTGTAACGTACAGCACAAGTGCCAAGCCGCACGTGTGTTTGTTTGGGAAGCAGCCAGCAGGTAATGGAGGAAATGAGTGTGCCGACTAGAAAAATCAACCGAGCGTGACCGAAGAGAAAACAGATGATGGTTCCAATGCCGGAGAGATTGTCGAACGGAAGAGCCATAGAAGTTCCATAGTGTGAAGGTATTTCGACTATTTCAAGTCTGACAAAAAACAGAGTAGCTGCACTGTAAATTGTGCCGAAAGCAAGTCTGGAAATACAATAAACTGGAGCATGCGTCACACTGTGCGCCACGTTATTGTTTCGGTGAAATGAATTTCTACAATACTGTTAATTCTACTCTCTGCAGTGTTTAAATGCTTACATATACACACAGTTACTGTCCGTCCACACATACGACTCGGTTCTGCTTCTGTGCCCCAGCTTTGTTTACTTTTTCCCACCGAGGCTTCTAGACTTCTGATTGGCCAACATTTCAGCACGGTTAGGAATCTAGCGCCACCTGCTGCTTTGGCATGTTCATAGCAGCGTTTTCCTTCATTTCTGCCTTTATGTGTGGACGGGATTATTTTTTAAAACGAAAACGGAAAATCTCCGTTTTCAAAAATACCCGTGTACGTGTGGACGTAGCCTCAGTCTCTGACTGGAAGCGCTAATTCGTCATTCGGCTTTTGTCAGACTAAAGTAACTGTTAAAACTGTTTGAAAAGCTCAGCTATACAACAAGGAGAGATTGAGAATTTCCTTTTAGTTCTCAGTTTATTTGATATTGACAAAAGTTAGTCAGTTTTGTCTGTTCTTCTGTAAAACAAAATAAGATTTATTTGTAGAATTAATATTTTGTTTCTAAGTGGAATTGACAGTTTAGTCTGTTTCGTTTGTTCTATTTTGAAACTTAAACGCTTTAGCGGCTGCCTTTTGTGTAGTTTGCAATATTTGCCTTTATCTATCTGAAAAAGTCTCATGTTCCTTAAGTACATCTACCCTGTTGAACTTATTATGGGAAATAAATATTTAAATAAAAACAAGCTGCTGATTATTTCACATTTTACTTGTGAGCAACGGCACATTTAAATCTTACAAATATAGTTATTTGGCTGATATCGTGATAGATATCGTTATCGCCTGAAATGAAAAAAACATATCGTGATATGAAAAAATCTTATATCGCCCAGCTCTAGTTCACACCAAAGCAAAATCCAAAAAATACAGTTTAAAACACAGAAAAGTTCTTTGTCAAGTTACAAAGTAAGTCATTGCTAGAGCCCCAACACTGTGCCACAGTCTTGTAGTCCAGATGGTGGCCCCTCCGTTTTCAAGTGAATATTGGGAAGGCTGTAATGTTAACAAACTGAAATATGGAGAAAACCACGAAATTACGGCTTTCTGCTCCCAAAATAAATGAAGGGGACTGAAGTGCTATATATACACACTTCCCACTGCTGCAGCCATGCACAACAGACACTTTCTAGGCCACAACCAGTCGCGTTCACTGCGAAAAAATACTAGCTCTGCTACTAATTATAACCTCCAGTAGAAAGGTGTCGGTGCTGGGACTTGTAACCAAAAGCATGCTGAAAATATTCATCTGGCAACAGCTGGGCAAGTTAGGACGTGCTGCTGTTCAGAGCCAAGGGAAGGTACGCGTATGACCATCACCGAGGGATGAGCGGTGAGGATGAGGCAGGGCTGGGTGTTTCCCAAGCCATTATTACAGAGACTAACCAGGTTCATATTACAAATGATCAAAGTAAGCAGAGATTAATATGAGCTAATAATCCTTTAAATGTCTTGCAGAACAAACCAGACTTCTTGCATAATTCATAATTTATTTAGGCACAAAATCACTACACTAAATTAATTCAATTAACCTGAAAACCAATTATAGGATCTATCCAACAGTTAACCAGGCAAGGAAGCTCAGGTCTGATCCATTTAGGAATTCTCCATGAGCTCAAGCTCGGCACTGTAAGCTGTGAGAACAAACAGCGGCTGCACAATAGCCGTCAGACACTTAGATAACAGTTACAGGGCTAATGACCTCACTGATAAGGAGATTGAGTCAGGCTACATACAGCGGGGACGGCCACTTGTTCTGACGAGGATGCGAGACAACCCCAGGTGATCGCCGGCACCGAATCTCTCAACATGCTGATAACCGCAGGCTGCACAGTGCCGGACGTAGCGTGGAGTACCACCAGGTACTGCTCCACCTCCACACACCTGCAGTGGGTGCGCACAGGCTGAGGGTCACGTTCCTGTCTCCCATCATCCTTTTACTGCTGGGTGGACTCATCAATGTGAGAGAAACAACCTGGGTTTCTAATGGAGAACGAGGCCACTGACAGAAGAAGCCGACTTTATTTGGAAAAGCAGAGGAAACACAGATAAAGCGGATGTTGCTGATACCGCCCATAGAAAGCTATTCAAGTCTATTGGAAACCATTAGACCTCGTCACACGTGAGGGACTTTCAAATCTATGAAATATTTGAAATTTTAAAACAAAGCAAAGCCTCCATCAAGGATCTGTGGTTACGGCCAGCTTACTGTCTGCTCAACACCCCAACCAAAGGGCAACTGTTCAGTTACTTAGAGTCTGTCTTTACAAAAGCCTATAAAAGTCTTTCTTCTTCTTCAGCATATAAACGTTTACAAGCATCAAGTCAGAAGAATGCTCGCTTCAAGTTAAATGGTTCGGAGAAATAGAACAGCCTGTTTCGCGAATGCCTAAGCCAAGGCCCAGCATTAAATAAATAAGGATTATTTTAAACCTGAAAAGATGAAAGTCCCAGAATCATACTCAAAATATGGAGTTGAAAAAACAATGTAAAAATAGTGTCAGTTTAATTGAACCAAATGGCCAACAATAAAGTTTTGTGATTTTACAGAGACTCTAATGTACTAATGAGTCCAAACAAACTTTTGTCCCAAGGAACTGCTGAGCTTGTGAGAACGGTTTGGATGGGGAGAGGATATGACTGCTGTAGGGATGAGGACAAAGTATTTAAACTGTCCAACAGTATCAGGAGGGAAAAACCTCACGGATTTCACAGTTGCTTGCTACAAACGCTACACACTCTTTCTAATAAAAGCCCAAGCTGAGAAATATTTGATATACATGACGTTTCCTTCTAATAAACATGTGTCGCCTTTAAAATCTGTCCAATCAATGAACAGGAAGGAAAAATGAGTGAAGCACCTAATTGGTCTTGTTTTAACTGCACGAGGGGAGAAAAAAATGGATTTGGGGTGATGCCCAATTGTTTTGTCTGTATGCTGACCTTCAGCAGAGGGAGGAAACGGTGTGAGGCAGCTGTCTATATATAGAGGTGAACAACAGAGACGACTCAGTGGAAAACAATTGAGATGACAATCAGTTCGACCGCAGGATTTCCACCAGAGGCTTCTCAGGAGAGGGACGGCGCAGGACGGCGTGGTGGGCTGTGGGCTCGTCAAACCACAAAGAATTCATTTTAATGTTTGGGGCAATTTTAAGACGTCTATTTACAGTCAGTCTCTCGGTTGTGTGCATTACAGGTCACAAACCCATTCTCACACACTTATCCACAAAACCACCAAATCACTGTGTGTGGAACAAACAGGCTTATGAGACACTGGGTAACCAGACTGCCCAGCATTGCACAGACGCTTTGTTTTATCATCGAGAATTCGCCCAGACAACGAATCAGCTGCACGCAAGCTCCACCGGCCTGAATGACCGCCATTCAGGTGGAAGATGGAGAATTGTGCTGACGAGCTGCTGACATTATTTGACTCATGCGTCTCCGAAGGCAGGAGGTCAGAACAACGAGTGCGAGAGACATAAATGCATAAAGCAGTGTAGATATTAAAGACAGGCCTAAAAATAGGCAGGTCACTGTCAAATTCGCCACCACGCTACGAGCCAAGGTCAACACTTGATCAGTGTCAGCAAGCAGCACGGAGGCACAAAGAACGACAACTACAACCGATACGAGCCAGCTCTGTGGGCTCCCCTAATCTATTTCAACTATTTCAATTTGTCCTCATTGCTCGTGCTCTCATCATCGTCGCCTAATTTGTCACATTCCCCCCTCTCATTATCCAGTTACGAAGATTGAGCCGAAATACCACAAATTGCAAGACTGAATGCTTATGTGTCCCAGAGTGGTCTGACTAAGCACACACGACTGACAGCGTCCATCGTTTGGAAACGGGGGGGGGGAAAGCCGATCGAGGAACTTTAACACATACCATCACGGACAAACGAGCTACAGTGAGATGTTCAGTGAATCCACTGAGTCATGTGTGGGTGGGAGTATTAATGTATGGGACAAGGAGCGGGTGAATAAGAGAAATTCAGCATTACTCGTAGCTCACTGAGTGCAGTGTGTTATCATGCCGATCAAACTACAGCACAATTAGCTCGATTACTGTTTTTGACCGTTATCCACCAGCTGCATTCCTTGGCTACAGTAGAGAAGATGCTGATGTGCAATATGATGCATATATGTGCAACATAATGCTTATTAATTTCCACTGTTTGGCTATGCGCCTCTATACTTTTATAAGTCTGTATAATTTTCTTTAACTCTCATTTCCAGCTCCAGTAGAGTCGAATCCTGGACTCTACTGGAGTAGTTTTGTATCCTGGCAGTTAAAAAGAATCCTTTATCTTATACTGGACCTTGGTGCAACCCCTCAGTAGGGCTGGGCCATATCATACCGTTCACGGTAATACCGGTACAATGTTAGCCAACGATAAGAAAATGAAATATTGCGATAGAATATGGGTAAAACGCGCATGCGCAGTGCCTTTGTTTTCATACGCACATGGCAAAAAAATCACGGCGGCGACAGAGAATGAGAAGGGAGAAAGCGGATCGTTGAGTGACACAGATGAACCAGAACTGGTTTGTAAAAATGCTGCAGTGATGTGGAACTGGTTTGGCTTTTGTCCGTTAGATACACAACAAAGCACTATTTTTGGTAGAGCATGCCAGTGGGCCGTCGTTATTACCGTGTTTGTCAGAATAAGGTGCTCTTAAATCTGGGAGTAATCTGGGTCCTAAACTCCGCCCCTTCAGGTCCCAAAGTCAAACGAACACTGCGACATCACTGAGAGTTAAACTGTCTAAATTCTTTCATCTTTACTAAAGTGATCAGCGTTGCTGCTTTACCAGGTGTAACAATTAAGTTTAACATCCAGGCATCCATGAAAACAGGATTTATTACACTTAACGGAGTTAGAAGTTAGCAGGAAGTTAGCTCGCTAGTTTCCTAAGCATGATATAGCATGTTCTGACTGAGAGGTTTCTGAAGCATTCAAGCGTACAGCTCTGCCAACACTTCCAACATGAATGAAGACAGGAAACTAAATAGCAGTGACGTTTGTAGGGTTACTGAAGTTGGGCTAGCTGGTATATAATGATGTGCTACGTGATTGCTAGCGACACAGCTATGTTAGCATAACATAAACAGTGAAGCTGGAGGACGAACACTAACACTTTCCCACTAGATAAAAGTTAGCGTGAGGGTTCCTGATGGTCAGGAACAAATGTAATCGCATGGCAGGATGCTGTAAACGGACCAAACTTCAGTCAGGAGAACAACTGAGATAATCCATCCTAGGGCTGCTCAATTAATCGAATTTTAATCACGATTACGATCTGGGCTTTCAACGATCATTAAAAATGACTGAGCCGATTATTAGCCCCTCCCTCATTTATCCGACACCTTAAAGGCCGGTCCGTGAAAATATTGTCGGGCATAAACCGTCCGTGGTGCAAAAAAGGTTGGAGACCGCTGATTAAGAGGACCCGAGGGAAGCTCGGAAAGCTAAGCAGAAGTTATTTGGAGAGTGACTGCCGTTGGTTGAAAAGAGAGGTAAAAAAACTTCAGTGGTGTTGCACACTATTTTATATTATTTTTTTAAAGTCATTGTTAACCCTTTAAAGCCGGTCAGAGCAGCACGCTCCGTTTTGCGTAACTATTTTTAAATCCCTGTAGAACCAGAACCGTGTAAGCTAGCGCAATAATTTGTTTTGCATATGAAACCGGAGGAGTTGTAATTACATCTGATGCCATCAGCTTGTCCTCGGTCACGGTTTCCTTCCACATAAAGCTTTGCAAAAATTGCATAAAAAGCGCTTGCAGGAACAAAAACATAATATTCCAGAAACACGCTTTGCCGATCCTATCAGCTGTTCGTAACACTTCCCACAGTGAAATGATGCACCTGCTGTTTTCTTTGCAAATTTGCATCATAGGATTGTTTTGTTTTTCCTGCAGTATATAAAAATTGCTGTATCTCCAAAATAAAACTATGAAGACACTCAAAATAAATTTCCTGTGGTGGGAAACTATTTTTTGCAACTTTATTGTATTTAAAGTTTTGAGGGATAAACCTCTTAAATTTCTCCAAGTAGAAATATATGTAAACAAAACAAAAGCGATTTTCAATTTTTTTTGTAGTTTATTGCACTTTTTTGCAATTTATGTAATTACTATGCACTTAATGCAGACATATTATTAAAATATGGGCTATAACAGTTGTATTGATGTATAGCAACTTGAAATGCTCCCACAAATGGCACTACAGCATGTAAAAAAAATAAATAAAAATAATATAAGCTCTGGTGGACTTGGTTCTATAGTAGGTCTTAAAGGGTTAAATAAATATCGTCAAATAATCGTGATCTCAATTTCAGTGAAAATAATCGTGATTATCATTTTTGCCATAATCGAGCAGCCCTAATCCATCCACAATACAAGGTTAGTCATTAATATACTGCAACAACATGGGAATAGAGCAGCTGATAGAGAATTCAACATTAATGAATCAATGGTACAGAAGTGGAGGAAGCAAGAAGAACGAGTTTAATAAAGTTTGATTTATCTGACTGCTTTGTTTCGCTTAATGTGTCTTATAATCCCGTGCACCTTATGGTCCGAAAAATACATATTTGACTTTTTTATTTGGCACACTGCAGTTTAATGTTGCAAAGCACCTCTTTTTAACTTCAGTGGATATTATACATGGTTATGCTCAGGATATGTCAGCACATTTCTACTGGAAATGCCTTTTGGTTAAACTTTCAGCAAGGAATTTGCATATGCACTGTTAAATGTTTATATAACTTTAATGCACATAAAAAACAGCTGCCTGTTTAAGTGAAAATCAGTGGGTGGAGCCCTGCTCTACCCTCAGTTCATCAAAGTTATTTTAATCCAGCTTTGTTCTGATTGGCTGCCCCTCCTAACCAGAACATTTGATGTCTTAGTAACATCATACAGAACAAAGAATTAAAAAACAAACAAACCTTTGAAACGCGCCTAAGGATCGCAGTAATTACCTGCACGTACACCAACTTCATTATCTGAAAATGTGGTCATATTTATTATAAGCATCCACCACTGTAATAGTACCTAATAGAAAAAATCCCTATTAAAATCAGTTACTTTGAAAACAGCAAGGAGTGGATAAAAATGTCGCTACATTTCTCAGCAACTGTGGGATTTCATAGCCTGGCTGTAAGCGGCTGCAGCACTGTTCTAACACTCTTGCTAATTTGGCCCCTGGTGTGTTCAGTCCTTATTTAGTCTGAGCAAATTCAGAGGGCAAATACCAATCCTCTCTCTTTGGCATGAAGTCCCCTTTTACAAATATGACAGCATGCAATAAAGGATCAAAGTGTGTGCTTTAGCAGGGATGCAGCTCGGCTCCGTCCTGTCAAGATGCTGAAGGTTGTCTACATTGTCAGCTTCTACACATGTGGTGCTTTATGCACTTCATGTTAAGGTAAAGTGTGCAAACATATCCTGAGAAAGAGAGGAGTATGAACAAATATGCACAGCGCGTAGCACTGCTGCCCTGCACAGACACAAGCAAAGCCAGCAGTCTCTGTCACCAGGCAAAGCTGGGATGCAGCAGTCTGGGGGGGAGGAAAGAGCAAACAGGGCGAGAAACAGGAGGTGAGGAAAAGAGGAGAGGATACTGAGGCAAAGGGAATATTGTGCTGTAAAAGTGTGGAGCACTGGACTGAATAAAGCAGTGAAAGAAAGTGAGAGCTGACAGAGAGAGGGGAGCAGAGCGAATGTGCGAGTGGTGCTGGTGGACAAAAAGCCAGACCTGGCTTCATCGAAACAGCTGCCGCTCTCCCCAACGTTGCACCTCAGCTCCAAATTCCACAGGCAGCCCGGCCGTGAGGGGCTGGGGCCTGAGTCAGCGCTTTTTACACAGAGCTGAGCCCTCTGCTCAAAGCAGCCGGGGGACAACAGAGTCCTGCAGCAGCCACGTTAGTCAAAGGTGCTGCACTCGAACCATCAACTGATTTCATTTGGTTTTTCATGAAATAACCAACGAAAAGCTTTTTAAACTCCAATTATTGCATCAAAATTACATTTTCAGCTACTAATGCTGTAGTACCATTACATAAAAGGTAAATAGCCTGTATTTGTGTAGCGCTTTACTTAGACCCCAAGGACCCCAAAGCACTTTACACTACATTCAGTCGTCCATCCATTCACACACACTCACATTCACACACGTAAAATTAAATAATGCTGCAAACGATGCATCAAAGTCAAAGGTACTGACAACAATAGTAAAAATTGGGGCTTGACGATATTTAAAATGATCGAGCTAACCCCTGACAGTGTTTACATCACAAGTCAGAGACAGCCTCCACATTATCCACGCAGCGGGGGGTTCCACGACATCGACTGGTGGCCATATCAAGAGCCACGCCGGGTTGTAACACAGCAGCAGAGCAAAATAAAAACTACACTAGCAATACCTCAGGGACGACTGAAAACTAGTCCGCAGCGTCACCGAAACACAACTTGTGACGTGCAGTGGCGGGACTCTCGTCATGGCACTGATTGCCTAATTGTTCCTCCTGCCACAGCTGGTGCAATAACCAATAAATAACATCCCAATAACTGAAGAAAAAAAAACATATCACATGCCTGAGTTTGGATGCCCATCTGGTTGGAATGAATTCTTACTGGGACGCGACAAATGCCGATGTTACGTTACATCCAAACTACGAGATAATAGGAAATATAAATTAGGAACACGTTCCCATTAGCAGAGCCAATGTCAAATAAACTCTTAAGAAGAAAGAATCGTTTCCCTGCTGGCAGCTAGTTCAAGCCTGGACAAGCAGAGGCTCTTGGCATCTGCCTGTACCATGATGAGATTTTAGGCCAAATCGTCTGGCTCCTCGTCTGGATGTCAGAGAAAGATTCTGTACGAGGAGGAAAAAACAAAGGTCCAGGGAAGATCATACGCTGCAATTTTCTCCCATGTTTGTGAACTAGTAAGCAGTGACAAGGCAGCTGAGGTTAAACTAAGAGGTGTTTCTATGGTGTATTGATAGTCATGTGCTTTTGTGCTGAGGTGTTTTTTCTGTTATCAAACTGTTCTCCCACCAGGAGCTCAGTCTGAGTGGAGTTTTTTTTCTCCTCCTCTTACCTCATGTAGTGTATTTTCGTTGTTTTTCCTATCAGCCTACCTTTCTGACATGTCTCCCCAATGTGATGTTTGTGTAAAGTTGGTCAGAAGGTTCCTTTGTGAGTGCGCATGCGCCATTAGCGTGCTGCCTGCTGTAACCCCTAATTTCCCTCGGGATGAATAAAGTATTCTGATTCTGATTCTGATTTTGACCTGAGGTCTGAGGCAGTGGAGGGTCAAGCTGCTGGCACATCAGCCAGCTGACAGGAACATGTGGGTTTAAAAGAACAACAACGAAGAACGATGATTTTAGGCTACTTGCACCTCAGAGTTGAACTTTTCCCTCTTTGAGAATCCGACCATGCTGAATACGTATACAGAAGAACACCAACACCTTCCTTAAATATTACATAAATCATACAACACAGTGTACAAACAGTTTGAGCTGGACTGAGCAGAAAATGCATTGAGGCCAAACTGTGGCTATTGTGCATCGACTTTATGGTGGTTAAAGGTGACGTTTTCTCCAGAAGGTTTCACATCAAAGGTCTATCACAGCACAGAAGAACAGCAGTGTCGTTCGAGTGCACTGAACAACATCCACAGTTAATGTAAGACATGAAGAGACTTTCAAAATCCTTCACATAAACACTCCGTGTGGTTTTAATGAACTAGTCTTTGAAATGCGCCTCTCTAAGACCTTTTTTCCAATATCACTGCAAAATGGTTTTGTTTCCTCAGTAAGGCCGGTGACACAATTCCAGTTCAGTGAGTGAGTATGGGAAAAGACAAAACTATGCAAGCGAGCGCCTTCGCCAGCTGGCGATGGGACCGTCTCAGCTGAATGGGCTGAAAGGGGGCGAGCAGTTTTCCCCAAATTCATCCTTTGACGACATTTCAATAAAAAAACAAAGAAAAAGGGGAACACACTGTTGGTCAGTGTGTGGCGTTGATGAGTGTGACTGCTGTCCGCTCGGTAAGTCTCGCTGTTGCTGACTAATTGCTCCTCTGAGATTAAGAGTCATTACAGGAGGAGACCAACTTGTTCCCCTCAGCATGCACAGAATAACAATAAAGCATCGAGTCACACTGAAGTCTCAACAAACTCCTCTCAGCTTCAAACTGGCAGCAATTACTTAAGTAAAAGCCCTGAATGAGGTTATCTGAGCACTATGTACCAAGTATAAGACGCGATTCCTAAAAAGATGGAAATGATGACTTATTTTGTGCTAATGCAAGAAAGGCTGCACTCCAGGTCCAGCAGGAAAAGAAACATGATGAGCCAAAAGCCGAACAGCTTCATTTTCATTTAGTCTGCAAACACTGGCTGCAGTGATGGACAGACAGCTGAATGGGGAGGTCAGCCAAAGCCAACTAGCAGCCACTGTGAGGGGAGGAACAGAAGAAAGGAAAAGATGTGAAAATGAGGAGAAATGAAGGTGGAGAAAAGTGGAAAAAGGAGAGAGAAGGGCAGGGGGGGAGCATGTGCAGTCAGACCCCGGGGATCCTGAGAGGCAGGCTGATAAGCTCCATGCCCGTCCTCTGGGAAGCCTTCCCCTGCCACTCTCTGATGACACAACTACCAACAGGCATTTCTCTGCCTACAACGCTCCCAACAGATTAACCAAGTGTTTCAAAGGCCAACTGTGAATATGCTGAAAATGTACAATTTCACATGTGTTACCCTGGTGAATTCCCCCAGAGTGGACTCCAAATGAAAACAAAAGCCAGCTTTGCTATCACAGGTAAGGTGAATCTCCCCATTAATGAAACGGATAAAGTTAAAGCAAGACATCAGTTAGCAATGAAATGTAAATGTTACGGAGCTCCTCTGATGACATGGTCCAAAATACTATTTCGAGGGCACGAAATGCTAATTTGTGGGCACGAAACACTTGACCGATAACCGTGATCCTTCCCAGGCCCTTGCAGTTGGTTGACAATAAAATCTATCCCGGCGTCCAGGTCGTGCTTACGTCTGTAAGCTGGGCTCGCAGTATCCTGTTTAAATGCCTCTCCGTAATAATGGTTCCTTGCATTGCAGATTTTTCAAAATGCATTTGTAGCTCATCCCCAGCCTAAAATAAAACCCAATCATACCGTCTCTGTCCACGGTGTGTAGGTTTAGCCTACTCTCATGCTTATGTCTCTACACAGCAGTCCAGGAATTGTATCAATATGATGTGTGCACGTTATCTATTTCGTTGCCACGTTATACCCAATTCGTGCCCTCAAACTAGCATTTCGTGGCCACAAATAAGTATTTCGAGGGCACGAAATAGTATTTTGTGGCTGCAATTTATTTATTTTTTTGGACCATGTCATCAGAGGGGCTCTGTAAAATGTAGAACTTCCACTCGCCAAAAATGGCAGAAATGACATCACTATGACATGATGACGATTTAACATTTTGTTAGCTTTGCTTAATCTAACCAAAGTCAGGAACAATATTCAGTAGACAGAACAGGAATCTTGGACCTCCTGTGCATACAACAGACCCGGCTGACGTTAAGCTAACTGGTTGGAGGAGGTGCTTTCGAGTTACCCAAGAATGATCTGAAAATGTAACTTTCAGCAGCAGAGCAAATTTAGCTGCGTATACAAAGCTGCCATGTTTCAGGCGCAAGGGAATTCTGTTTTTGAACTGCTCCACATTTAATTCAGACGAGGAGTAAATTAAACGTGGAGAACAAGGATACGTGGTCTAAGAAAGGGTAAGCGGTTTCCCCTTTGGGTCCAAAAACTAAGCTGCAGACAGCAGGACAGGGCAGGCCTCTCCATCATCTGTCCTTTCCAGACACGTGCTGGCATTTGTGATCACGTGAAAAAGTGACAGAAACGCTAAGAGCTGATGAGAGCGAGCAAACAGGCATGTCGCTGTGAAAAAGGAATTCAGCAGAAAGGAAATAAACAGCGTGACCTTGCTGCGTCCAAAACACCAAAACGAGCCACAGAGCACACAATGACACAATGCGATACAGATGTCCCCGCTTCCTCGTATGACATCATGTACCCGCTGGGTCCGGAGCGCCTCACCGAGCGGTTATGGTTCCTTCCTGTTCACTGTGCCCGCCAAAGCCACCGGGCAGCCAGACAGGAAACGGCAGAACAGCTGCTGATCGAGGCCAAACACGATTTTAATATCTGACACAAACACTGACATTTGATACAGATTAGGGAACTTGAGTTATAAAATGCATTTTCTCCACATCACTCCTGAGGGTCAAATATTTTCTCACCCAATTACAATTTATCTCAAATTCTTCTTCAGCAACCTTTTCTGTTACTTCGTTTATTGATTCTTCATAATGTCAAAGACCCAAACCCAGATCATCTGCACACAATAAATCACTGCTCTGTCTTTACGATCCACCACGCAGGTGATGGATCGTAAAGTAAATTACAAACGTACATTTCCTGTGCGTGAATAAGGCCAGCTACTGCAGCACAGCTGGAACAGCAGCTTGCAATAGCTTAGTTTATGTTGCTCTGTAGAAACCTCCAGGCCTAAAAATGAAGTGCTGAAAACTGCAATCCCTCAATTGGCCACCAGAGGCAGTCTCCACAACCGTAGTTTCCCGTGTTAAAACGACACCTCTTAGCCCAAATACCCATTTTGCACACAAACTAGTTTCAGTCTCAAAAGCTAATTTCCTGCTTCATGAAAACTGTACAGAGGATGATTCTCTTTATTGCATCACTGTGGTCTCTCATTTTGAATGCTGCTAATCCAAGTCACCGAACTAGCTTTGCCAACCAAGTTCATCCTAATGGACAGTGATTACTTTCCAAAGTACTTCTACCAGCTCTGCACGGGTCTGTGAGGGGGCGTGAGGACTGTACTGTTACTTATCATTTAATAAACAAACTGTGACTCAAGTAAATGAAGCCTCAGTTAACAAAATGTAGGGCAGAACAAATCCTGGCCTTGTTTATACCTTAGTAATAAGCTGATAACTCAGCACTCCCTCCTCTTATCTATATATGGTCACTCCTGACTGAGGGGAAAAACCCCAGGATGAGTTGGCCTTTATGCGCGACTCCAACTCGACGCTGATCTTTAATGCAGAGGTTGCAGTCTGAGCATGTTTGGTCCCAACCTGCAGCGGTGGAAGGGACCGAGTGTATAAACGCAGAGGCTTAGAAAGTGTTGTGAACATGGTTGTTTTTGGTGTGGTGGACACAACTTTAAACTATGTGATCCAAAAATTCTTCTTTGGAAGCAGCGTGATTTAAGTGGCGGCTCTTTCTTTAACAGCGGAAAAACAGGGAAGAACTCAGGTCTGTGCACTATGAGATAGCCTAGTTAGGCAAAAAAAACCCACAATAATAAGAGTGTGTGTGTGTGTGTGTGTGTGTGTGTGTGTGTGTACACGCCTCCACTGCGAGCAGTGTGTGTTACACGCTGCCAAAGCCTTGCAGGGTGGAGCACACATCAGCTGCAGCTGAACAGCTGGCCACTGCAGGCTAACATCGAGTCTGGACTGAGAAAAGGTCAGGAAGCCTCCACAGTGTTTGCCAACTGTGGCCTGGCAATGCCGCCCACTCTCATTCAGCTGCCAGCCAAACCGGGGAGTGAGACTGGTGCTAAACACAAAGGAGGCGACGATGGGAGAAAAAGATCGAGCGCGCGGTGAGATTGGAAAGATCACCATCATGGGTGGGTTGGCGCCTGCCTACGTAAGCCACAGATCAATGTGAAACTAAACTGATCCGTTATTCATCTCCTGCTTGCTCCATGAAAAAGACCGTAGGTGTAGCTCAGCTGCTGAGAAAGAAGAGGAGGAGCGTTTTCTTCAAGTTAACTCTTAATCAGCTTAATCAGAAATATTTCAGCGTAATTAATTTAAAATAAGTGTGGGTGAAGAGTTGCTGGCTCAGACCGAGTTTCAGCTTCAAGTGAATAAACACACGCGCAGGCCTGAGCTGCTAGACCCAGGAAATGCTGCAATATGCAGCGTGCTTTCCCGTGTTCCCGGTGGCTGCAGGTCATGTTGGGGTCTCCATTTCAGTTGGAATGAGGTCACCCAACAAGACGAAAAGCAAACCCATTCCACGTGTTTGTCCTCTTCTTCGCTTCATAAACATCGTTGGGAAGAAAGGGGAACACTGCTGCACCTTTGTCACGGCTGTGCTGCATTAGCAAAAAGGCGCGCAGGCGCTGCAGCGTGGCTACAAAGGGCAGCTGCGAAGGTGCAGCCTCTGTGTGCCGCACAAAGGCCGAGTGCTCACAGGCTGAGGGGGTCTTAGGTTTCACTGGGCCCATCTTGAACCATTTTTCTGCATGTAGGATTAAACCGTGTTTTGAGTACGTGTTAACACCATCTTTCTGTTCCAGTCTGTTTCCTATAGAGACTCCTGTTGGTCACGTGCACTTTGGCTCCTCTGCTGAAGTACAAATAAGGAGCTATAACAGCACTGTGTCACTACTCTGGTTAGCATTTAGCTAATAAGTGTCCAAATCCTGAGAACCGCACTACATGTGCAGCAGGTGTGCTTTTTTCCTTTGACCCTGTGGCTGGGTTTTCTGCCAAGAAGAAGAAAAACATGGGAGTGGTGGCGCTCACAAAACCTTTGAGGACAAGACGAGACTTGACCTCAGTGCTACTATACTTTTTGTGTGCAGCTATGCCACAGAGGTGTGGTCTGCTGCCGTGGACGCGCGTTATCACAGGGCTAAAACCTTACACGCAGATTCCTTCCACCGAGAGGGAAGAACTATTGTCTGGACTGGCTCACTGTTACGCCGCTGTTTTTAACTACAAAAGCTGAACTGAATCACTTTCACTGGTCCATCTTGTCCATAATAAAAGACCATCTGGGAGGCAGTTTATAATGGTTTCTTCTTGGCCCTGAGCTCTTCACTGAATAACTCTTAAAAATATAAATATAGTTAAAGACTGAAAGGTGTCATTCATTGATGTGGTCACGCAGCAGCCCTTTGGATTTCATAAGGATGAGCTGATTCAACACCAACACAGTTCAAATATGGCAAATCATGTAGATGCAGCAATGATCTAGCCGACTGTTATTATTCCCGTACCACCACTCGGATAAAACACCTCCAGTTCAGCTAGTCTGGCACGCTTCAAGCCCCAGTTTGAACGGTTACGGGCTGTGAGGAAATCATAATTGACACAAAAACCACCAACGCGCTGACCAGACCAAGTCTTATTGTGGGAAACACTGAAACCTGAGCTGCTGAAATGTTGAGTGAAATTAACCAGCAGCAGCTGTGAAGTACATATGAAATATGACACAAATGTAAGAAACGTGATTATTTGCTGTCCTAGTGCGTCCAGCAGCAGGGTGTTTCTTCTGGTTCAGAAAAGCCTTTGGGCAGTAACACTGCAAATAAGCTGAACCTGTCAGTGCTGCAAATCTGTTACTTCTGATCATCTCAGACACAAAATGTCCAAACTAACATTTTAACCCCAAATTCACAAAAATAGTTACAGAAATTATTTTGTTACAGCGCTCGACGCCTTCGGCTCTGGACAGCACATGATTGGGGAAATGTTAGTTATTCTATGCAGGAAAAGAATCCCTGAGTATCGCGCTACATGTTTAATTGTTTATATATCAGAGCTGCAGATGAGCACGACAGGCAGATAAGGGACACATCCTGGACATCTGTCTGGACAGGATTTCCCTAGCCGTTTACCACTGGGGCAAACTGGTTTGACCAAAGTCCACAATGTCTTCTGCAGTCACACACTGGCATATTTACAGTGCTCGTCAGTCGTTTACATACAAGTCATCATACCGCGAATAGTGTCGGATCTCATCTGATCCACGCAGGCTCAAATATAAGAGCCTGGGAACCACCGAGGCTCACCCGGGCCACGAACTGGAAACCGTCCACAGTGAAGCAAGTTTCACATCAGCGTGGACTGACAGGGCGCCAACCAAGAAAGACGCCTCGGCTCCAAACTCAACACCTTCAAGCTCAACTGAAATTTTCAGCTCAGATGTCTTCTGGAAAAAAAGAAAACGTTTTATAGACGAGAGAGATGCTTGGACAACCACGTGTGAGGCCGCTGTCCCTTGCACTATGGTAATAGCCTTATTCTGCTACACTGCATAAAGTGGATGGAATCCAAATTTTTCAACTTCAACTCAACTGCTAGACACTGAAATCTGGACAAAGCTGGGTGTCCCAACAGGACGGCGATTCCAAATAAACAGCAAAACGAGTTTTGAAATGGTCAGCGCACGCTACCATTAAGCTTCTGGACTGGCCTTGCCAAGCCCTCGGTCTCACGCAAACTGAAAATTTGAAGACTACGCTTAAAAGCCAAGTCCATGCTAGGAAATCAACTTGTTTAAATTAAGCAATCCAGCAAGAATTGTGCCAGAAGATTGTTCACAAGTCCAAATAATTCTTATTTATATACTTAGCCTGGTGCACAACCGACCAGTGTCTGAAACCAGCCATTTTATCTGCTTTTTCCATCCCTTTAGTCCAGCGGTCTCCAACCTTTTTATGCCCGACAATATTTTCACGGACCGGCCTTTAAGGTGTCGCGGATAAATACAACAAAATAAAGCTAGTACCGGTACCGAAAAAAACAAGATTTATTCATAACACACGTGAAAAGACCCAGGGAAACAGAGTTAACGATAAAAACGATGACAAAATAACGCTGAAAACGATAAAAACCCTGAAAACCACACATTTCACACCTGAGCCTCAACTCTCGCGGCCCGATACCAAACGACTCACGGACCGGTACCGGTACGAGGCCCGAGTCCGCTGCTTTAGCTGATTGGATGCCACTTGCAAACAGAAGGATGGAACTGCACGTGGGTAGATATTCTCTGCCAACGACAGCGCTGCATGACAGAACCATGTAAGGTCATATCTTCTCTGAGTGACATCCTTCAGAGCCCAGAGTAGAACAACTGCCGGGTCCACCGTGGTAACTGTACGTGTGCGGCAGAGGATGAGAACAATCTTAAGAGCTACCTTTGAATGGATTTTGTTGAAAGGCCCTTTTTAATTAGAACTTTACAATTAAGGCACATTTCTATTCTGGAAAGGACACCGTAGCTTTGTTTGAGCAGCCATTTCAACTTACATTATTAAAATGCATAAATTTGGAGGATTCAATATCAGTGCCTTTGGAGTGGTAAATAACAAGCAGCAACACGGGACCTCCAGGCAATTATGACAGCTTGAATCTGCATGTTGTGTCTGCTAGAGCTCAGTTTCTAGTGACAACACAGGGAAATGTCACGATGAGGTCACCACTTGGCACTCAGGCGCCTCTCCTTAAAGGCTTGGGCTCACTGGCATTGTTGCAAAGCCAACTTGATGCAGCACATCAGCTGAGAACTAGCAAAGGGGGGCAACAACTGATTGTCCTAAAGGAAACATGTTTCAGCAGAGGCACAAAAGTACCTCGTCATCCTCATGCAGACTCCCCCAAAAAACATGAACAATGGCCAAATCCAGCCACTTCCAGCCTGCACAACTGCGTTTTTAGCACAGAATAGGTTGGCCAGATGGTGGCTGGTGGGGTAGATGAACTTAGCAGCCACAGGCAAAAGATTTAACACGTGTTTAACTGCCATCCTGTCTGTCTGTGACACAGTCACTCACTGACGGGCCAAACGGCTAGTCTGTCTGTAGAGGGGTTTTTTGTATTTTTAGAAACATAGACAAAAAGATTCCTGCAGATATGACACACAAGCGCTTTCCTTCTAATATGTCGCCTCATTGCCTTTTGTTTTAATCCACATTTCTGCTGTGAGGTCAATGATTTGCTCCTGCACTGCCACCCTTCTCTCAGGGCTGTAAAAGACAGCGCAGTCCAGGCAGCCAGGCATGCTCCGGCAGCTAGCTGGGCCTCTGCCCTACATAACAAAAAAAGGTGAGTCGCTCACATTCCTGCTTCATGCACAAACCAAACCCCAATGTCACACACACACACACACACACCTTCTCTTGTTGGTGTGTGTGGTCTTCCTGCTGTTCTCCCTTTCTCTAACCTTAGGGAGTCTTAAAGTTACAAAACAGCCAGAAAAAGGCAGAACCCCCCCCCCCCTCTGTAGAAACTAATCAAAGCATGGGCGTGTGCAAGTGATTTCTGTCTGATGGGACAACTCTACCCTTCACGTGCATACAAACCCAAGCAAACTGACATGCAAAGTAGCCGTGATGACAGGAAAGCCATCTACTTCACATTAAGTGCATTCCCACTGGAATACATGGCGGCCTGCAGGGGAGAGAACATCTTTATTGGACCCGTCCCGGAAGCATTTCAAATCCGAACAGGCCTGCTCACCAGCCGATACATCCTCTTTTATCATTGTCAGCTTGGTATTTTACAGCATCTCTGTTTTTGGTAATAAACTGGCACCTTCTGTTTTAATGTCTAACCCTCCAACATGCTTTTGTTTTTTTCCAAAACACATAAAACATTTAACTACAGGAGAGTAAAGTGGCCTTGCTTGGCCCCTTCTCTCTTTAGTTTTTAGTGCGAGCCAGTGTGTTAAGAGGAGGCCAAAGTGAGCCCTGCTGCTTCTATAAAAGGAATGTGATGGGAGAAAGGGAGGGCCACTGCGCCAACAGTATTATTAGCTTGATCATCTTACCAAAGAAAGAAAGGGAAAATGGAGTAAATAAGAAGAATACATACCCCATTCCAAAAACTCCAGGACGTTTTTCTCCCTTCTGAGGGGGGAGTTGTTGCACTCATCATAGAGGCACACCAGGATATCCAGCAGCGTCTCCACACTCAGGCACTGGCCATTAGACTGAGCCGGCCCGTCCAGGATCAGCTTCTCCAGCTTCTTCAAACGCACCTCTCCCGACATGTTCTATTCCTTACTGTTGGCCTTTTGAAGCAATGGTGATGGATGGGGTTGGACGAGCAAACACCTCCTCGGCCTGGAAGTCAGCGCAGAGGGGGGCCTTGAAAAGTTCTCGCCACTGCACGTCTCGAAAAATAATCAAACTTTTGCGCGTTGAGGCCAAGCCGGTGCTAAATAAGCGATAAAATGCGCCTAATCATGACCTTCCTCTCGAGAGCCAGTATCTTGAAGCTGGGTGAGACGTGCAGCACTTCCCCATTTTTTAATACCTATCCCCCCAACCCCTCAAAGGGTGCATAAGAAAAGAAGTAAGCCTGTAACAGACCCTGGCTGCTCCGGGCCGGCTGATTTTGTTGGAATCGCAGCGTTAGCAGGCAGTTTTCTGCTCTCCTCTGGCGTTAAGAGAATATATATATATATTTAAAATAACCTAGTCGAAGCCGTTCAGAACCTCTCCCTGAGTTGAGACAGATATTTGGGATTCTCCATTCTTGCAGCAATCCAAAAAATGCAAACCAGATCTGCAATGCTACAAAGCCCCAGCGCCCCTCCTCTGCTCCAGGAATGGAAGGGCGACAGCAGCTTAGCAGCCTGCTAGGTTAGCTGTTCAGCTAACCAGGGAGCTAACGTTAACGCTACTTTTCTCCGTTCCTTGATGCCACAACTTCCCCCTTTTCCCGGGAGTTGACATGTAACACGCAGCGTTAACACGTCTCAACCAAATGCCGTCTGTCTCTGACAATGTGTATATATATATATATTTTTTTTTTTATCTAACTGCAAAATATCCCCTTGTTTTCACAACTCACTGCTGGGAGATATGTTCTTTAAATCCCAATCTTCGTCAACGTCTCTTTAGTTTCTTCACAGTTCAAACGCGATGGTTAGCCAAGAGTTCCAACCAGCCTGTAAGTTAGCCGTCAAAGGAGAAAAATGCGGCTCCTTTTTTTCTCTTATGAAGGTTGCAGAAAAGCTCGTTTCACGTCAGGGGGAAGCTGTATTCTCTAGCCTCGCTTATTCCAAATACGGGACACTGCCTAAATTCCCCCCCGTCCTTCCCTTTGCACCGCCGGTCGTTCGCTGCTTTGCCGTCTTTCCTCAGTCAGCTACCAGCGGCTCGATGCCAGAGGCTTTAAACTGAAAAGATAACCCACTATACACTGCTCTGGTGCGCTGCAGCACCGCGCTGCATTGTGGGAAAAGTGGCTCTGCTGGAAATTATGAATGGCTTACAAATAGCTCTCGTCAGAAACGTAATTATGAGTTATTGATAAATACGTACCTTCTTTTTTAACCATAGAAGATCCTTCTAGAAGTAAGTCTCTCCAGTATGCGACCAATCATCCGGACTAATGTTTCTGGGCTGTTATTTGGGGAATTATTTTTGAAATTTTATTAAATTACTTTAAGTAAAAAGTAAAATTATTAATTATCACGTTTTTAGTTAGGTTGTTGTTTTTTTCTTTGGACGTTATACTTCTACCACCGTGTTTGCTGTTGTGGATATCTCGCGGATATTTCAGTCTCGTCTTACCAGTTTGATTTGAACACGGTGTCTCTGAACACGTTTCGACGCTGTCCAAAAAAAGGTTATCAGTCTGTGATGTTAGGTAACGCGTTTACAGTTTCCAACTTCCACGCATGCTCGTTAATCCGCCATGTTTCCCGTGTCTCGAGACGTCCTCTATAGCTCGCGGCCTATCTACCACTGTTCTAACGTCTCTGGTCGCTGCTGCAGGCAAAATCCCAGATCATCATCATGGCGCCCGTCACAGCATCTGCTGTGCGAATGGGAGAGGCGGGGGGGTGTTGATGGGAGGGGGTGTTGTCAATATTGTGAATGGGAACTGCGGGCTGTGTGCTGGTGGCGTCTTTTTCTTCACGCGGGAGTAACAATGACTGCTGTCCCTGTAACCGACCGCAAACACAGCACTTAAACGAGATACAGTCCAGCCTGCGTCAGTGCAACTGTGTCGAGTCCAGCTAGCTGTGACAGTGAGCCACCTCACACAGCCACATGCATCAAATATGACAGTCAGATTCCCCACAAACCATTATGCAATCTACCAAATGTGTCTCGCTTTTGCATTCACAGTCACACCTTAAATGTCTGACACAAAAAGGGTCTGTGTGGCACGCTCTCGCTCCCTATTTGCATAGAAACAGTGCATGGGGTTTCATGTAGTTCAGAGTCTGAACTGATCATTCCTTGTTTGGAAATGATCCCTTTAGTGCTTATCACTGCTCAAAGTGCACCCAGTAATCAATAACGGCCTAAGCAGCTGAATGTTTGGGGGAAGGGAGACGGAGAGAGAAGGAGAAGGTGTTTGAGGCCACACACCCCAACAAAGGGGAACATAAAACTTCCATACTTAAGAAAATAAATAGTTCAGGGCCCCCTGACTGTAGAAGAAAGACACGAGATGTGATGAAGTAAGCGCACAACAACGTGCCATATAAGACGCAGTCACCTGATTAAAGGGAAATCAACTCTGATGTCATATAGTAGTGGTACAATAGCTATATCAAGCTATATAGTTTATGTCTTCCATATTTCCAGCCATATCCATAATCACATACTGTGTATGCTACCATTGTATGTAGTGTGTTATCTTACTTTTTTCACTGATTGTACTTATTTGTATTTTTGTATTTCCTTCTGATATCTGTACCTGAGCTGAGGTGACGCAAAAATGTCCCCGTTGTGGGATCAATAAAGTCTTATCTTATATTCTTGTACACAACACTTAAAAGTGCCCTCTTTTCACTATTTTTCCAAACTATTTTCATTGTTTGAAAGCACGATGTCAATAAAGATTCTGATTCTGAAGCAGTGCAGTTACGTCTGAGTGCTTTTGTTATTAGACACAATTCCTCGCACAAGTGTTGTTGCTATATTTCCAACACACTTGCTGTGTTTGCTTCTGTTTGTCAGCCTGCACTGAGACTGCTGTGCTTTGATTGAGTTTTCATTGTTGATTGTTTGGAGATGTTCATCACCCTTGTTGGATTGAACAGTTAACCGAGTCCATCAGAGAGCCAATCATCAGTGTTACTCTGCACAGCTCTGCACTCTTGGCCCAGTTTGGCTGTGAAAGGGAGGAGTACACACAACCTTCACTTCCAGCAGGCGTGATGGTTGCTGGAAACGGGTCTCGTGTGTCCGCGTGGATATTACATTCAAATGTGGATCATGTGATCAGGACATTTCACGTTGAACGCGTCCGTTTGCCATTTTATCGATGCATGTTCAATCTTCACAAGTAAGCACATTTTATCAGTAAAGTTCAAAAACACACAGCACCAAATGCTTCAGGACAGCGAGCAGCTCGACCATGAAAATGAAACGATGTGTGGTGAGAAAGCAGAAATCATGTGGCGTCTGCTGAGATAATCCTGTCACAGGTCGCTCTGAGCGCTTCGCAATCTTTTTGCCAAACCCAGTGAAACCGAGCGCCTTCGGTCTCGGTGCGTTCACTGCATATACTGAGGTGTATTTGTATTACAACACTTTAACGTGGAAGGATTGTTATTATTTCTCTTTCCAAAATTGTCACTTCCTGCACTGGTAGTTTAGAAGTATGTGATGAACAGGATCTAATCAGTCTGATACGACACTCAGTCCTCATTAATATCGTAAAAACGTGTTTGGTAGGTGAATTATGTTCATGTAAAGCGTCTATAGTTAGTTTTAAATGCTTTTAAATGCTTCTGTCCTTCAGCAGACTTGATCACATCAGAGTTTGTGTGACATGGGTCTTGAAAGTTCGTAGAAATGTGAAATCCTTCCTGGTCGACACTCGGACTCTTTTTGTCCTCGCATCAATCCGGTGTCATTTTGTCGTGAAAGAATGAATATCATGTAAAACAGCAGTGATGGTTGCTCACGGCGTACAGTGCTTTACACATCTATTAGAACACCAGCCCATGTAAGGTTTATGCAACACTTACTTGAAATCAGTGGTGCTAAACATAGGGCCCGGGGCCAGAATCTGCCCGCCAAAGCCTCCAATCCGACTGCAGGGACGACTTTGACTGCGAGGATGGATTTTTGGACTTTAAACTGTGTATTTATAACTTTTATATGACGTTTTCTGCTGACTAAGATTCCTGCATGGCCATTCATGCTACACCAAAGTATTTAAGTAATGCATAAACAAATAAATGGCAGACAACTTCCTGTTTTTCGCTGTGTACTGTGGACACTTTGGGGGGGAAAGAACATTTTCTGTGAATGAACAAAAACTGTGTTATATAAATATGATCGTTTTCAGTGATTTTACACATCTTTCATGTAGAAAAACGGACGTGTGCTGTTGAAATTCTTTATGTTCTATGCACATATCTCTGGGATTAAATGTGGTTAAATGTCACAGAAAGGCTAGTTTGACTCCTCCAGCCCACTTCAGATCACTGTGGGTTACCTGTGGCCCTTGATGTAAAACGAGTCAGCATCTCTGCTCTAAAGTGTCACAGTGACCAAAGTCATTCCTGATATTTCTGTAATGGTTAATCGACCAGTGTGCGCAAGCTGTTAAATCAAAATGCTGCTTTTAATGCCAAACTACAATTATTGCTGTTATCCATGAATTTTCACATTTACTCTTAATAAAATAAAATAAATAAGGTCATTTTAAACAAGTGCTTGACAGATTTCTGAGATATTTTTCTTGTTTTTTGACAAGGAGGTTAATAAATTTAAGCACTGCAAGTATCCTGTTAAAAGTCACGTACAATGAACAATTCAGTTCAACTGTTATGTTCACAAGTGGTCTAATTAGAATAGGACAAAGCAATAAGGGCAATAAAGAGATCTAAGTGTACATTTATTCATATATTTATTTCCTCGATGATGCTATCAATCCAAGTGTCGATGTTGCCTTCCTGCTATCTATTTAACGTCGTCATGATTATCGGATCTTTTGAACGTAGCACAGCGCAAATGGGGGTTTCGGGGTGGAAGTTTCCTTTAAAGCCTCTACGCGCTTGCGCACGGCGTCCTCTGCTGTACAAACCGTTTCAGCACAGCTACTGAAAGCCACGAGCCTTTTTGTAAGTTGCACAACAGAGCTGTTGAATTTCTTGCGTGAGATTTTCCCTCATCGGGTTGTAGATTTTGAAATATTTCCTAGGAGCCACGATGGTTCAGTCCATCACAACTGTCGATGAATTAAAAGCCAATGAAAATATGTACTGATAGTCCTAATTAAACGTGTCTGATCCCATTTGTCTGCAGCGGGGTCAACGCGCATGTCTGCGCTGACTGATCCGTCATTCGCTGTGCGAAATGCAATTAAACCGTCCTGCGGTTGGTCGACATCGCGGAGGGCAGTAACAGTATTGCCCTGCACGGGTCTAGCGCTTCGTCTTTGTCACGCACTGATCGATGATTATTGGCAGCCAGCTTTAGATCCAGACGCGTCTGCGGGAGCTGAAAGAGAAGAGCTGGTGTGGACCATTAATGTGCAAACTAGTGCGGTTCATTTCTCCAAATATTTGGCGTGGAGATAAGGCGGCCAGTAGCAGTGCTTGACAATGCTCGAGCGCATCATAATGGGGCTTTTGCCGTGACCACCAACACAAGTTCAATATTGACTTTTTGGAGCATGCAGCAGCTCCGCCTTGTTCCCAGGGAGACGCGTAATAATGAGATGCTACAACATAATGCGCAAACCAAACTGCGCCTCTGCCCTCTTCCTGTATACGCATTCAAAGCAGAAACAGGGAGGTCTGATGCTGCGCAAATGGAACGGATTGACCTATAAATTGGACTGCTTTTGAATGCAAATGGGCGGATACTAATTAACACCTGCGTTGTGGATTGAAGGAGCTCGTTGGGCCTTTGATTGAAAAGAAATGGCACCTATGAGTGTATGAGATGCGGCTTTGAACTAGGCAGCTCGTCTCTGAGCGTCATGGGAAGGAAGGAGGACTGAGAAATATCACACAAAGGCCATCTTAATTTCCCAAATTAGGGGTTGTAATGTGAGGCAGAGCGGACAGCAGAGTATTTTAGGCTGTGGAGAGCAGGCACTTAGACTGGCATCTGGCTGGACTGGACAAGATTTGCTTGGAATTTACATGTCTGCTGACCACAGACAGTCTACAGGTTTGGACCTCACCCGTGGCTCTTTGTTATGGAGGATGCGCTGATTATTATCATTAGCATACACTTTTGAGCAGCTTTATCCTTCCTTCGGTGTTTGAAGGAAAACAGAAGTAACAGTATACCATCAGTGTGCACGAACAACACCACTTTATTTTATGTTCAAGATCCCTGTAACAGTCTGTGATGAGTCATAACCCTGATAAACACAAATTACATTTTTTGATTAAAATGCAACTGAAATTAAAAAAATGAAGTCAAAGGTTTGTTTGTTAATGAATTGTCAAGGAAACCATGCTTGGCATAAACTGAATGTATATTTATCCAATGGCATGGAACATTTACAGGTACATGTAATCAAATTACTTTAAGTCAGCATTTTGGGCATGCTTTTTATTTTTAATTTAATCCCAGCTGTAATCTTTGAAGAAAACAAAAAAGCATTTCATATTTTGGGGAAACAAACAATTTCAAATAGTTTTTAAAGCGTGCCAGAGAAGACGAATACAAGACGTCACCCCTCTGTGGCTCAGATGTTGGACTATTGGAGTCTAGGCTGAGTTCAGGTTAGTCGGGGTTACTTGTAATCCTCACTGAGACCTCAAAGAGTTAACAACATGTAGTTTGGGGTAATGGCTGAACATGGTCTCTTTAGACTGTTGATTAAAGCCTAATTAACGAGTCTCATCGTTTAAATGAATAAAATGAACAAAGTGTCTGGTGACTAATGTTGTTTCCACTAATTGGGTTGTAAGAATGCCACAGACGTCAAATGTCCCAACCAAAAACACAATATCTATATATACATATTAAATATCATGAAACCAAAGACTGACGCTGTTAGAATGAACTAAAATTAAGCGAGTTTCTTTTTTATTAAACAAACTGAATTTTTTAGAGTTTAGAATAAAGCAAAAGAAAAACTACAGGAAGTGATACGGTGAACTTCTAAAGCTAACTTTAATAAAATATCTGCTTATTGGGATTTTGGATATGTGCATGACCGTGCACACGTTTGTATTGTATTGTTATACCACAGTGCCATTCTGAAGCGATGAACTCTCACAGTGTGACAAATACCACACATACATATATAATAATGAAAAAAGTGCACAAAAGAACATTTTTTAAGGATAAAATCAAATCAGGAGCAAACCGAACTGCAAACCTGACCTTCATCAAAATCAGAACACAAACACAGGCGCACACGGACCCTGCCAAAGGCTTCTGATGCTGACTTACAACCAGCTGCAATGCAGGATCCCGACACAGACGCACGTTTTTAGTATAACTGAAATAAACAGGATGGATCACATCTATTTGTTACCCGCTGATTATCCCTCTGCACACTTACACGTACTTTACCTTTGCACACACGCAGCCACGCCGAGCCCGTTTCCAATAAATGCATTTCAAAGATTACAACACACGTGCACCGTGTCATGTGCTACTGGGGCTCTGCCACTAATTAATAATTTGTCTTTACTGGGCAGATGCAACCTCTCGAGCTGCTACAAGCGGGTCTGGCAGTCATCTGTCATTTGCTCTTCCTGTGTGCTCCTTCAGTCTGTCTGACATCTCTAAGCAAACACGGCCAATACACAACCAGAGCCTGGAGCTTCTGGGCAGCCAGTGAGAGCAACCCTCTAATGTTTGTGTGACAAAAAAGGCAAGGCAAATCCTCGCAATGGAATCAGATAATCACCAACTTGTGAAGAGCCTGCCCCAATCCACATCCACCCCCTGCCTCCCCCCACACACACTCCCTTTCTCATACAGCCCCTGGATTAAACTGTCTGTTTGGCTAATAATTTTAATCTGCTGGAGTGGACCTAGAATGGGTTACAGGGGTCCGAATAAACATCTAATCCCCTAGCGTCCCCTCCTCCCTCGAGGCCCTGCACTCCTTCTCCATGGACCCCCCACCCACTCACTCCCTTGCTTGTTATAGACTCAAGGTGAACATGCTGCTTGGTTTTAGACCCTTTTGCTGGATAAAAAAGGTTCTGCAGCCATCCAGACAGAAGTTAAGCCCATCGTGTGACAAACTGCTGCCAGACTGGGCCCAGGCTGACATTGTCCAGTGGAATGTACACATCAGAGTGTGTATGTGTGTGTGTGTGTGTGCAGACAAGGGTGCTAAGGAGGAGAGGGCACTTCAGGTTCACAGGGTCAAGTAATGTCTGTCTGAGGCACATATGTAGCTGCATAGGACACACCGTGGGAGGACAGTATTCCAATTTAAGAGAAATTAGTGTCCAGATAAAGACAGCAACGGTCATTTATTCAACTTAACCAAAAAAGCTCTTCAGCACTTCAAATACGACAAGCTTGCTACAAATAAAACCCTTCTTCTCCACAGTGTTCTTCTTTTCAAAATCAAGTAAAAGCAAAAATATAAGCACATAAAACAAAGATCACGTGATTGTCTTGTCACTTAAATACACAGCAAGAAACGGATTTTAAAGAAATCCTCCTTCTGGCCACATCAAACATAACTGCGGTGAAATTACACGGATGGCCCTCAAGTCTTAATTGTTGCTGTTTGAAGTATGGCCACTTAGATATCCTGTTTAGGATGGGGCTGTATTGTCGCACCTTTGTTCTGATAAGGGTCCCTGCCCCCATCGACAAAGTGCGAAAGACGGGGAGGACCCGCAACAATATAAGGGACCAGAGGAGTGTCAGAGGGACACACTCTGTCTCTCCTGCGCTACTGTGCTGCCGTCTGTCACACTGAAGTTTCCTTCTCTCTCTCTTTCGTCATGGATTTCCTTCGGGCTTGTGTCCTTTTCGCCGCTCTCTTCGGTCTCGTTAAGGCTTTTACGCATCAGGATATGAAGGACGCACTGCTACAGAAGCTTGGGATGGATGAAGTTCCTAGAATCCATAAAAGGGATGTGGAAAATCTCGTGATTCCGGCGCATATAAGAAATAAGTACACGAGCATGCTGAAGATGCACCACAGCAGGAGGCGCAGATCGTTGCCTAGTCTTGCGGGCATCCTGAAAGGAATCCCCGGCAATGCAGGTAGGCACTTTTAAATGTTTAACAAATGGAGCATGCAGATTCAAAAAGAGAAAAGAAAACGATTTTGCTGTAGAGTATTTTACGTGCATAATAGCTGTAGGCCTAACACCCGGTGCACTTTTACGCACCAGTGTATATTCATGAAAAACGTCATTTTAACCTTCGCAAGAGGCGAAATTGACTAAAAAGCTGGAAATGGTTTGTGTCTTAGATATTTCCGGGGAGTACGTCTACTCTGACACCAGTCGGCAACGCGTGATGTTCGACATGGAGGCGAGGATCCCGGATAATAGTGAGGTGACCATGGCCGAGCTGAAGCTCTACCAGCGGGCTTCCCACCACAAACGATTCACGGTGGAGAGGAAGAGCCACCGGCCCGTCAGCAACGCCAGGGTCAGCATCTACTGGGTGGAGGTGCTGCCCAACGGATCCAACCGGACGTCGCTGGTAGATTCGCGGTAAGGGATCCGTTAAATTAGCCCCCCCCCCCATCAACTTGCTATCTTAATTAAAAGACAGCGGTATTCTTCTCCGCTAGTTATCAGTTGGAGCTCACTTTAATGAATTGCCCCCATCGCGTTTACAGGTTGATCCCCATTCACGAGACAGGCTGGAAGAGCTTTGATGTCACCCAGGCGGTGCACTATTGGTCCAAGACACAGCAGAAGACACCTATGCACCTGGAGGTGTGGATCGAGGGCGAGAGACCTGGCAGTTATGCGGCAGAGATGGCCAAGAGTGTCCGCTTTACCACCCAGGAGCAGACGGACAACACCTTGGGAAAGCCCGAGCTCGTCCTCTACACACTCAACCTCGAAGAGTACGGGTAAGGGCGCGAAATACAGGATATTGTGTCAGTGTGACAATTAACCCTGTGCTGTTTTTACCTGTCAGCATTTGCATTCGTTAATAGAAGTGTTGCGTGGTGGCAAAGGGGCGGAGGTTTACAGATTCTCGTGCTTCAGAGAAATCTAGCAGCAAATTACAGACTGGCACTGAAGAGCACCATATGCTCTCTATCACGAATGATCCAAAGTCATTTGAAGTAATATAACCGAAAACACAAACCAGTCTATAAATTGACCACTGCATAGCAAGCACGGGTGTAGCTAAGAAATTTGGGGCCTTTGACAGCTTTTGGAGCACCTGACCCCCCCCCCCCCCGCAAAACAAATCAATTAAATCGCATTACTGCTAATGCTAGCAGCTGTCAGCTAACTTTCCTTGTTTTTCGTCCTCAGCTCTCGCGGTGACTGCGACAACCAAAACAAAGACACCTGCTGCAGAGAGGAGTACTTCATCAACTTCCGCGCACTGACATGGACACAGTACTGGATCATTGAGCCGGCTGGGTACCAGGCTTTCAGGTGCGCCGGTGGCTGCAAGCAGCCCAAGCGCAACTTCGGGTACGGCGAGCGGCGGTGCACGGTGTCCGAGAGTGCGCCTTTACCCATCATGTACCTGGTGAAGAAAGGGGACTACACCGAGATAGAGGTGGCTGAATTTCCCAATATGATCGTAGAAAGGTGCGCGTGCACTTTGGACAACATCTCGATAGTATGAAGTCACGGGAAAGGCTCGTAAGAATCCAGACTGGGGGCGGGGATGTGTTCTGAGTACACGCGTGGTGTTGTTTTCAATGAAGTGTTGATATATTTAATGCACACCTGATACTTTATATTTAAAAGGACCTTTACCCGGAGTTTCAGTACTCCTGCCTAAACTCCATCTACAAGCACTTTGATATATTTTGTACATTTTGATAGTTTTTTCCTTTTTTTATACTTGAATTTGTGTGAGCTGCGTTGAGTCATTCAAATTCTGTTTGATGTGTTATATTTTCCACCTGTAAATAATATGAATGAGTTTATGTTTAGAAAATTAAAATATTTTGTCTCACTTAAAGCTCCTGGTCGCTGCTCCTCCTCCCTGCTGTCGGGCACGTCTCTCTGGCTCCATTCACATTCATGATCACATTCAAATGTAGTTACATACAGCTGCCTGTGTCTTTCGCCTTGTTGTTTGCACTTATAGGAAGTTGTAATGCGGAGCAAATCATTTGGCTAATGACTTATAACACCTGTTACACTGAGGCCACGCTGTCATGTAGGTCAAACGAGCTTTATTTGCAGTGGGAAGGAGCTACGTGGGTGCTTACAGAGAAACATGAAGTCTATTCACATGAAGCTCGTGCGTTTACAGCAGGCTTAGAGGGCCAAACATTACTAATCAGAGCCAATAGCTAATGCACTGTTTGCTGCCTGACTGGGAGGTCTTGTCATTCGCTAATATGCTGCTGATGTGGGTAAACATGCTGCAAAGACAAGCAGCTGGCTGTCTGAGTGAATATCTATCACGCACCTCAGCAGGAAAAGAAAAGGAAACACGGGTGGTACAGGAAAGACCACACATGCTTCACATGTGCATATAAACATGTTTAATAGTACTTATGCAGTATCGGCCTCACCTCTGAGATGCTTCTGTTGTTCATTCAGTCTTTTTCTTGGCCGGATTACTCGGTCAGCAGTTATCGGGACCTTTGGTGGTGCTTCATGATGTGGTCCTTCACCAATGGTGCCATTCTGCTGGAATTAAATGTCACTTTAAATGATGACATAACCACAAAAGTCCTTCCCAGTAGATACGGGGGTAACAATTCAACCTTTTACAGAAAAAAAAGATTCTGCAAGTAATTTTATATAGTGAAGTTTACAGGAAAGGAGACACGATCACTGTCAGTCATTTTAAGTGATTGTGAGCAGTGGTGGCTCAACCTTGCCTTTCACATTCACATACACGTGGATGGTGCATGTTTTCCTTTCATGTCATTAGCGCTGTGCGAAAAGTCAAAATCGGCCACACAACAATACATTACAGTGAAAGAAGAAAAAGTGGAAGAAACTGTCTTGTTCTTAAGACAACATCAGGATGAAGTCATGATGGATGCAGCGTCTCACATGCTGGTGAGTCTGGGGGAGATGGTTTTCTTGCTGGAGGTTTGCAGTTTCTGGCTGCTCGTGTTTTGCAGCTCGGGACAGATGTCAGATGTTGCCTGCTTGTAATCACTAAGAAGCCGGGAAGACTTTGTCAGCACAAAGGTACATCCTACACTAAAACAGGAGCTTTTGGCCAGCACGGGTAAACTTTACGATTGGTGTAACCCGGGGGTGGGGAACTCCAGGCCTCGAGGGTCCCGGTGTCCCGCAGGTTTTAGATGTGTCAGCTGATTTAAACGGCTAAATGAGCTCCTCAACATGTCTTGAAGTTCTCCAGAGACCTGATAATGACCTAATCATTTGATTCAAGTATATTTAAACAAATATAAGACTGACGTGTGACAGCATGTCTGTTTCGTCTGAGCTAAATGGTAAGATCTGCAACTGAGCCTCAGGACGAGCTGCAACGCTGGAGCAAATCACACAAAGCTTTTGTGGAGGAGCACAACACTCCTTGATGTCTGCACTGCAAGGTACAAGTACCACATGATGTCACGGAGGTGGTATCTGTACCTGTTCTGGCAAAGCATCGTGCTCGGTGTTGTTAATGCACATGCTGATCTTACATGATTTTCATTTCTCTTGTTTTAAAACAATATTTTCATTTTTCCCATTTATATGAATCTGATGTTCAGATTTCTGCACTAAGTTGTTGAAAGTACTTCCAATATGAAGCAGGATTTTTGTTTACATTTTCAGCATGCATATTTGTTCAATGCAAAAAACAAACAAACAGTTTTGTTGTTAAATAAAACCAGCAAAAGTTATGATTATCATACATGTTATGGAAATGCAAATAAAAAGTAAATTTGGTGTCAATAAGAAAAAAACTGTCTAGAAAATTCATTTCCAAATAAGGAATACGTTTACTGTGTATGCCCGATGTGGCATACGCTCCAGCGTTTTAGAACATTTGTCCAGTAATTTATTGCAGTTGAAGTCATTCGGTCCAGTGAACAGCTTGAACTGGTACAAAGGTAAGTGGTGAAACACCACAGGTTTAAAACAAATGATCCCAAAACTGAAACACAATGTCCGTTTCAGAACGATACAAAAAGACCTTTTTCAGGGAACAACATGGGTTAACTGTTTGAAGCTGCAGTAAAGGAGGTTGATACGGCCTTGAAAGCTGCTGCTCCAACTTTCCTGGATCACTTCAGCCCCTCTGCCTGTAGTGTTGGAGCACACTGTGGTACCAGACCCTGGACAGCATCAGCTGAGCAGTATTGTACTGCAGAAAGTGTTGGCACAGAAATGGTGAGAAAAAGGGAATTAACCGTGGAAGAGACACAGACCGCCACAGAAAAGTAGGAACGTCACAGTGTGAGCGAGTCCAGTTTCCTTCAGCATCAAAGTCACTCAGAAACAAAGTGTGACAGGAAGATGTCTGCAGAGCCAAAGACACGCCTGAGTCAGAGGACAGCAGCCGGTGTGATGGGCGGCTCACTGCATCCTTGAGCAGAACCGTTTTTATCATTTAAGGAATGTTTCTAAACTCGGACTAATGGTGTCCAAAGCTGAACTTGAGATGATTATCCATGCTTTTATTTCTTGACGTTTAGACTCTGTAATGGTCTTTTTACTTGTTTTAATCAGCTTTAAATCATCTTCAGACTGTGCAGAAATATGCAGCACGACTTTTAACAGGCACCAAGCGAAGATCTCATATCACTCCAGTTTTGGCCTCCCTTCACTGGTTGACTGTAAGTTTTAGGTTTTAGTTTTAACCTTTAGGGTCCTACATGGTCAGGCTCCCCAGTACATATCTGCCCTGCTGAAACGCCATTCTGCTTCCTGAGCTCTGAGGTCATCAGATCAGAGACTGTTGGTGGCCCCACGCACTCGATTTAAAACTCGTGGTAATCGGCCTTTCAGCCAGTGCAGCACTCCCACTGGTTTTATTATTTATGTTTTTGATTCTGTTAAAAAGCAGCTGAAGACATTTTTATATCGGCAAGCTTCTAATTAATTGGTTGTATTTTACTGTTTCACATTGTTATTTGTCGTATTTCCATTCTTTTCATCTTCTTTGTTGTAAAGCACTTTGTGATTTTTATCTGCGAGAAGCGCTATATAAATACATTTTACTTACTCACAGCACAGCAGCTTCAGGCACAGAGTCATCGTGGTCATAGTAAGTCTCAGTTTCAGCTGTGAGGAGAGGACGGGCTGCAGCAAGAAAGCCAAGATGGCTTTCACTATTACTGTAAACCTGTCAGCTGTTACTTATGGTGCATAAGATTCATAACACATTTCCTGCAACAGTATTAGCTAGACTCTGGTCTGTTTCAGGCACTTTTTGGTAAATGTGTTAAAAGTTGTCTTTGCTGCAGAATAAGTAGTTTGTGCAGTCATTGCATGTGTTCACAAAGTGAATGTTGTTAGCTTGATGGTTGTTTCCAGTTTTTCACTTTGAGAATCCTGCTTTGCTAAAGCTCTTATTACAAACACCTACAAGCTGAACAAAACTGTTTTTGCAGTTTTGTGCAAGATGGTCTGCACAAAACTGCCAGTCAAGGATGTCATTTCTAGCAGGACAGTGGGTGCAAACATAAAGCCAAAGGTAACCACTAAATGACTTATGTTAGATTATATATATATATTCTTAGGGTCAGTCCAGGCAGTGCACAGGTTGGTCAGTCTGGTCTTGCTTGGTCTACCAGTAGCTGGTGTTTTGCGCCTCTGGTATTCTTGCCCATCCCTTTCTGTGCCCCACTCATGTATTGATCCATGTGCCTGTTCATCTTAGCCGCTACGATGCCTGACAGGAGCTTCCACGTGTTGCTGAGGCAGGTTATTGGTCGGTAGTTGGAGGGGACCGGTCCCTTCTTGGGGTCCTTGGGGATCAGGACCGTCCGGCCTTCGGTTAGCCATTCCGGGTGTCTCTCGTTAACTAGCAGCTGGTTCATTTGTGCTGCCAGACGCTCGTGGAGTGCAGTCAGCTTCTTTAGCCAGTAGGCGTGAACCATGTCGGGCCCTGGTGCTGTCCAACTCTTCATACTGGAGACCCTTTCTTGGATATCTGCCACTGTGATGGTTACTGACCCTGTTCAGGGAGGTCGCTGTGGTCTGCCCTCAGATCCTCTAGCCACTGAGCATTGCCGTTATGGGTTGCATCCTTCTCCCATATGCTCTTCCAGTATTGCTCCGTCTCCAGCCTTGGTGGTGCTGTTCTCTTATTGTTCCCTTGCCACTGAGAGTACACCTTTGCTGGTTCTGTGGAGAACAGCTGGTTTATTCTCCTGCCTTCTATCTCTCTGGTGTACCTCTTCAAGCGGCTGGCCAAGGCTGTGAGTCGTTGCAGAGCCTTCATCAGGAACTCAATGGGGATGTGGCGCACAACAATGGGCCACATTCAAGCCCATAGCATAAGTCACCATCAAGTGCGGGATCTACCGAGGAGATGCTCTGTGCCCACTGCTGCTCTGCACAGGCCTGAACCCCTCAGTGAGGTCAGTGACCAGACTGGCTACAGATACCGACTAAGGAACGGAGCAGTTGTCAGCCACCTCCTGTACATGGATGACATCAAGCTGTATGCCAAGACTGAATGAGACATCGATTCACTGATCCACACTACCAGGCTATACAGCGATGACATCGGGATGTCGTTCGGACTGGAGAAGTGTAGTCACTAGAAAAGCTGCAACCACCAAGTACCTGCAGAGGGTCAGGCAAGTCCTGAGGAGTCAGCTGAATGGGAAGAACAAGATCCATCAACACCTACGCCCTGGCCGTGATCAGGTACCCTGCTGGGATAATAAGCTGGCCAAAGGAGGCGATAGAAGCTCCTGACCATGCACGGAGGGTTTCACCCCAAGTCCAGCACACTGAGGCTGTACGCTAAGTGAAGGAAGGAGGCCGGGGACTGGTGAGTGTGAGCACCACGATCCAGGATGAGACAACGAACATTCACGAATACATCACGAAGATGGCCCCAACTAACCGAGTGCTCAGTGAATACCTGACAGACAAATGGTGGTGGCTAACCAACCGGACATAGCGGTGGTAGACAAGCAGAAGAAGACGGCCGTAGTGATCGATGTAGCGGTTCCCAGTGACAGCAACATCAGGAAGAAGGAACACGAGAAGCTGGAGAAATACCAAGGGCTCAGAGAAGAGCTCGAGAGGATGTGGAGGGTGAAGTAAGTCAGGTTTATTAAGTGCTTTTCGTAGACAGGCAGTCACAAAGCGCTGCACACAAAGGTTAAAAGAAAGAAAACATTAAGTAATAAAATAGAGAATATAAAGTGTTGATTAACAGAAGGCCTGTTTAAACAAAGTTTCCACAGAGTCAACCAAACGTGAACCACAGCCTTGGTGCCACAGACTGAAAGGCTCCGCCTCTTTTCGTCTTCAGTCGTGTACGGGGAAAAACCAACAAACTCTGAGCGGAGACAACGAGCAGCAGTGAATTTTAAAAGAAGCTTGGATAAATAATCTGGGGCCATTGAGTGCTCTGTATGTTAGAACAAGAATTTTAAAGCAAATTCTAAAATCTGTTGGGAGCCGATGTAAAGAATATAAAATGGGAGTGATGCGAGCTCGCTTGCTAGAATGTGTTAGTAGCCTGGCCGCTGCATTTTGTACAGCTTGGAGGCGAGAAAGACATGATTTGTCCAGGCTGGTAAACAAGGCATTACAATAATCTGAGGTACGGTGGTCCCAGTGGCTCCAGCAGATCCCGGGAACATCGGAGATCTCTGTGCAGAAGAGCGCAGTCCTGGGAACAGCTGGGATGCTGCAGGACCCTCAGGCCTCTGGCAGAGGACCCGAGCTTGAAGGAGAGACCGGCCGCAGGCGCGAGCGGGGATTTTCTTTCTGTTATCTCTAAAGAAAAGCAGGGAAACATTTTACAGGAACTGTAACAAAACACACGGTCACTGCATACCAGCTTCTTTAACTTTAATAGAGACAAAAAAAAATACAATCCCAATTTTTCAAACACAAATATTAAAAACTGTCAGATAGAAAAGACAACAAATCTGAAAAAGCTCAGAGCTTTTGCACTGTTGGTTTAATAAAAGACCTGATATACAACCTGCAACACAAAGCGATAAAAATATAGTGTCTGTTGTATTATAGATTATACTGTAAACCCAAAGCTTGCATTCTGCTCGATTTTAATATCCAGTATAATAAAAGGTCAAACTCTCCAGACATTTAAATAGTTCATCACACAGCAGTACGTGGCAAACTAATACTTTCTTTATCACAACACATTTATTAATTCATGAACATTCGTGCATGGCTGGATTAGTGATGCATTTAGTATTTACATGTTTATTAAATAAGACGGGCAAACCAAAACAAATCTAAAGAAACTGTTGGATTGATCAGATCTATTGTAACGTTAAAAAGTCAATCTAGTGTCAAACATGATCCGGGTACCAGGTCGACGTGGAGACAGTATATGTGGAGCTGCCGTTATTGCTGGGCCACACAGTCACCAACACCAGAGCATTTAAAAAAAAAAAACAAAACACGGCGCCGTCAGAGTTGAAAGGTCGGTTCGGGCGGTCAGCCATCAAACTGTGCAGCCCTTTCTAGGTTTGCTGGTGAAAATGAGCAATCCGGCCTCCTTTTAAAAACCACTTTCTGTGCTAAACTGGCACCATCAAAACTGAGAGAGCGAGGTTTACACGAATCACCAGTACGAGGAAGAAAAGGGAAGTCGTTACCGTGGAGACGTTTATAACTGGTCAGTGCTCGGCGTTTCTCAGAAGTCTACTGCACTAAAAGGAACCGTTAATCAAGACAATCTAGGAAACAAACGATCTCCTGAGAACGTCAGTGCTCTAACTTTAATATTTTAATAAAGACCTTAAAAAGCATAATGTATGACCAACATGGCTTCCTTCTGTCCTTAAAGATGGCTTGGCCAAAACACGTTTTCAAATTAAAAGTACTGAACAGCTGAAGGACCGGAAACAACATATCAAAGACAAGACACTTGAGGTTATTTATTAACCAATGAGGTGTTTAGCAGGGCTGATAGCAAACCAGGCCACGGCCCGTTCAAAGGTCATTTACACACCTTTGAACCAAGTCAAAAATCACAAGCCGAGAAGAATGTAAAAAAGCCAACGATGTGTTTATTGTAGCTCTGTGGAGTTTATGTTACAGGATTGATCGTGGGAACAAAAAGAAAAGCTTCAGTCTGGCTGTTTGACTCTACAGACAGGTACAGGCCAACCAGCTACCAACGCTTCCTGTAAAGAAGCCAAAGTTCCAATCAAATCATCACGTTCCTTAAACCTTTATGCAAACTACGCATAAAAAAAATATTTACAATTTGTAATACAAAAAGAAAAACAAAACAAAAACCACAGCACAGATAAAATGCACAACCCTGAAAAAAGAAAATCTCTTCAAAGCCTGCTGGGCCGACTAATCGTTTCTGGTTCCTGAAATTACAAACATGTTTTAAAAGCATTTAAAAAGGTGGAGGAGGGTAAAATATACAACAACAACAAAAGATGGCTGAATGAGGATGAACCCACACTGTGTACATCTGTGTGACGATACAGAGCTTCAGTTACAGTCGTGCTGCCTGCTCTCCTCCGATGGAATGTCGTCGCTCCGTTTAGCTTTAGTCTCGTTATCAGTCGTGAGTTTTACGATCATTAGTAAAAGTGGGTTCTAAAGGAAAGTAAGCAAACGTTGGAGTGGATGATGCTCCGTGGCTAGCGGTGGATCCCAGTGTCGCCCACCAGTCCATTAGAACAAATGTCTCAGTAATATCCAGGCTGGTACTGCTGGCTCCACGGCTTCTGGTTCCAGAACTGCACAGAACAGAACATTAACACTTTGATCCCCTGATTTATGTGTAACAACTACAAACGGCAGATGCACAAACACTGACCCCTTGCTGCCAGCTCTGGTTGAAGGCCTGGGCTTTATCCATGCCGTTCCTGTTGCCTCCATAGTTGCTGTTCTTGTTGCCAAAGTTGCCACGGCCCCCCCCTCTCTGCTGAAACTGTGCAGGAAAAACAAAGAAAAAAAAAGTTGATTATGCATCAACGGACGTCAGAGGAGCAATAATTTGATCAGGAGTCATTTTGAAACCAACCTGATGGGGATGACCCCTGTTTCCACCACGACCCATGCTAGCTCCGCCTCCTCTGCTCATGTTCCCTCTGTTCACTGGACCGCCTCTGCTCATGGGTCCTCCTCTGTGTCCCATGTTGCCCCTCATCGGGCCGCCCCTGGGGGATCCACCCAGGCTAGGAATGGGGCCGCCACCACGGTTAAAGTTTCCACGATTGGGGAATCCTCCTCTGAAGGCTGGGGGCGGCAGAAAGCCGCGAGGAGGACGGTTGAACCCCCCGCGAGGCCCGGGAGCTGCAGACAGACCAGGGTAAAGGTAAGCTTGAGCATCAACTGTGCCGTTAAGGAGCATTCATTTCCCACCCATCAATCCCACCTCCTCTGAAGTTGCCTCTGTTCTGGAAGCCTCCACGGCTGCCACCTCTCTGCCCAGGTCCGCCACCACGGGCAAACTGGTTTTTGCCACCGCGTCCAGCACCGCGCTGTCCACCGCGCTGTTTAGGCGTCGTGCTCCCCTGGTTGGGCTTTTTCTCGGCAGGCAGAGCCGTCTTGCTTTCCTCTTTGTACTGCTCCAGGAGCTTGGCAGCATCATCTTTCTGCAGCTCGGCGTAGATGACCTCATTGAAGCTCTCGCCCTCCTCGGGCAGAGAGAAGAAGCCTGTAATGGAACGGAAACGATTCAATAAGAGAAGCAGCACCCAGGAATAGCTTCTGTCCAAGTGTGTGATGGACTGTAACAGGGTAAAGACAACGGTAAAGCTTTTACCTTTCATTTTGAGTAAAGCATGCTCAGGCACTTCCTTGCCATCAGTCTCAACTTTCTTCTGGACTCTCTGCTTGTAGTCTTCATCAGACGGGCAGACGACTACAGCCTTGCGTTGGAAGCCTGCGAACAAACACATCTTCCTCTTCTGGCCCGGAGCAGACAGGTTGGTCTGCAAAGACAAAGAGGCTCATTTGATCAATCTATCATCAAAGACATGGTTGTGACCACACTCAGCAAGAGCCACTTACATGGTCCAGGATGTAGTTCCTCTTCTTGCGAGCAGCAATCTCAATGAATTTTCCCAAGAAGAGCGGTGCACGCTGGGAAATGGCAGTCAACTTTGTGATGTCCTTGGACTGACGCTTCATGCTGCCGATCTGCACGAAAGAAGAAAAGAGCATTTTCCTACCAACAGGGAGAAGCAGCAACTATTTCTGGGACGCTGTAACGTTGGTCTGAGTACTGACCATCATCTTTTCCACAATCGTGTCACTGCCCAGGATGTAGTACTTCCCAGGGTTCTCTTGGATATGCTTATTCACCCACGTGGTCTTCCCTGAGCCCGGCAGACCAACCATGACTATGATCTGGAAAAGAGAGAAAATTGAGATCACTATATGGAGAACTTTGATACCGCAGCGTTGCACTTTTGCATTCATGAATGAAAAACGCTCCTAAACTCTTTTACTCACCTCACAGTCAGCCTTGGTCTGCGGCCCTTTGAGTGCACGGACTCGATCACTGACAGGAATCTGCTGCAGGAAGGTGTAGCCCTGCGGCTGGGGGAAATATGGCGTCTCCAGCTGGCCAAAGTTGAACTCCACAGCGCAGTTGCGGCAGATGACGTGGGGGAAAAGGGCCCGGCCGTTCAGGGAGTCCTTGCCGACTTGGAAAGCGACAGCTGGCTCGCCTCCGTTCTTGGAGTAGGACAGCACCACCTCCTCACCTTCAAAGTCCTGCATGAATAGAGCAACACTCCAGCTTTAGTGTGTAACAAAGACATTTGCCTCAGCAGAAAGGGAAAAAGAGTCAAACTAATACTCTCATGATTCTGTTTAACGCTCTTTGCCTCTTCCATACATTACTGTTCTTCCATCTGCACACAAAGGGGAAAATTAAAAACAAACAACAATCTCATATCTTACAATTAGACAGCAGATGACATCATTCTCCTCGTAGGTCTCTCCAAACTCCTCGGTCACACAGTTGGTGGTTTTCTTGGCTTTTCCGGAGTAGGCATAGGAATGCTCTTCCTCACCTAAACACATGACAAACACTTCTGGATTAATACAGAGTGGAGGTGGTGTGTGAATCATTGGGCTGGCACTAGGCCACGCAGCGCTGCTGTGACGCAGCCAGAGCTGAAGCCATTTTGTACAAAGGTGTCATGAAGCCAACTGGCCACCAGAGGGACCCCTAGAGACACGACCTTCCTGTAAATGGATACACCCAGTACAGTTCGGTTTGTTTGTGTTTCAATACAAAGTTCACCCTCTGGTGGGCTGAACTGATGTAAATGTTTAACCCAGCGGTATTCAGCCTGTATGAGTCACAGCAAATAGCTGCTGCCCTAAGATGCTGGCAGCCTTCAGAGGCCAAAACATTACAGCACACCAGTACATCCAGTGATCCTGGGAATGCATTGTGCCATGAGTAAAATGGAAAGTTACAGCGGGCTCCGCCAACACTGAGTCAGTGTGGCGTTTACAGAGTTGCGGCAAACATTGCACTGACCCAGCAGCAGTGTGCCCGTTTCCAGGGACCATCCGACTTGGACGTCATGAATCTCCATGTTCTTGCTGGAAATATGCTTCACTGGAATCTTCTCAGTGATCTGCACACACAGAAAAGCATTACCACTCGTTTCCACTGACCTCACTGAGCCATTCAGAGATTTGTGCAAGATGTGAGCATCGTTACCGTACCTTCATCTCAAAGCAGGCTTTGCCTTTGTTCACACCGTATGTAGCCTTTCCCCCGGACCACAGGTAAGCAAAGCTCTCCATGGTGAGAGACGAGGCGCTGTAGCGGTCCCGCGACACCTTAAAGTGCAGGTCAGAGTTGTCTGAACGGGCAGAAAAAGTACAAATTGAGACACGACTCTTGGACAAGACGGTACACATTTATACATCCTGAGGATGGAGGGACTGGTGAGCTAGATCACCTCTGCTGCCTTCATTAGTAGGGAGCAGAAAAACTAGTCAGGTAAAGTAACACTCGTTTTACTAACCACACTGCTGTTGGTTAACTCAACATCTGGGGAGGAAAAACCCAAAACGTTTTGATGACTACACCAGCACTGACGTACAGGTCGTGCTTCAGGACTGCGAATACTACAACCACCACGGAGAAGACAACGGGCCCATTTATAAGACTTTAGGAAATGAACACCTGGCAACGCCACAACTCAGAGCAACGTGTAAGAAAGCTGAGACGGCTTGTGCCTGCCATGTTATGCACGATTCAGCTATGCTGAAAATGTGACATTGAAGTTAATCAAATATAACATGTCTACATTTGTCCATTAGAACAAGCTCAATTCTGAAGCCGTTTTCCAGGAATGTTTCTAAGCAGTCGTTTACAGAAGGAAGCTGACAAGTCTAAAAACATCCTGTACAAAAGTAGCAAACATACAGCTATCCAGGCAGACTTTTGTGTCATCATTGTCTTCGTCTTCTTCCTCCAACGGGGGAACAGGTGACTTGGACGAGGCACTGAAAACAGATACCAAGAGTCAGTATAAGAAGGTTTGCGTCACTTTAACTGCATGGAAAATATAGATGCCTTGGGTACCACTTGGTGAAGAATATTTTAGGTAGACAGGAGAAGAAACAGACAGAGGGGAAAGCAAATAACTGAGCGAGCCTCCAGACTTTCTGGATGTTGGCTGTATTGTAGGCCTCAGCAGACACTTACCTTGCAGAATCCAGCGAAATCTAAAATGTGAAAGATACACAGAGAGAAGCACGTCCACCTGTTCTAGTATGCAAGGCTATGTGAGAGTCACAGTGATAAACTACAAGCAGACCTCTCCACTGTCAGATAAGTGCGTGTTTGTGCCTCCAGAACTGATATGGGGCAAGTTATATTTAACCTCACCGTGTTGACTTCTAGATGAAAAGGTCACCACTAACTTTTGACTGTGTTGCTAAGCAGAATACATTGAAAGCATGTTTTAAGAGAAACCAGTGTAGTCAAAACTACAGCAACTTACCAACTCTGTAGTTCAGGAATCTCTAAATATTAAGGATGATGCTTTAGCATCACTTCACCTGCCATCATCCAACTATGGTGCAACTCCTAATCATTTAGGAGAAGGAAACCACTGCGGGGCTCATCACTCCTTTCTTATCTACAGCTCGATGTGTCACAACTGTCCCCAAAGAGCCCAGAATGCCGTACAAACAGCTGCCGTGGGGAGATTTACGGTGCTGGTGGACAACACAGTGCCTGAGGTGGAACTTGTAGTCGTCTACATGGAGCTAAGCTCTGAAGGTTTAACTGGGGGTGAAAAGCGATGGAGCAGCAATACTTCGGTGTGCTAACAGCTCTGCTGCCCTGGCCTAAACATTCATGACGAGGGTTCTCCCAAAATAATAATTTTAAAAAAGTTATTCCATTATATGCCTGTTGATCCTCAGTGCATCGACATCGCAATGAAAACAAAACACTGACCAAGATACACACACACACCCCATGCATGATGTCACCTAGCAGGGGTAGAAAGAACTTTGCAAATGCACACACACCCACACCATGAAAACAGACACACACAGGACATGATACATGAGACAGAAATAGCATTTCGACATCATACAACCAGTGAAATAAAAAACAAAACGAAAAAAGAAAAAAAAAGAATAGACCATTGCGAGGCGTAACGATGGACGGTCAATAGCGAGCTTCTCCGTGGACGTTCCAAACAGACGTTGGAGGCTTTCTTTCTTTCTTTCTTTTTTGCTACCCTGCGGCAGTGGACCCCTTCTTCCACAAATCCGAGCTAGTTTCTCCCCACCCATCCACTGAAAATTGCACATCTGCTACGTTGCTCTGGGTTCCCCTTTGAGCAGCCTTGTTTCACCTTGGGGACACAACAGGCTTTCCAAAACAGTACTTGGCATAAGGAACAGGTGTGAGAATTCATAGAGACTTGATAGATGCACTTCTGCTACAGAATGCAGTCGATTAAAGAAACAGTGTGAGTGGGCACTGTAAAAAGGTAAATGGTAAGGTTCTTTAAGTAGTCAGGGATGACCCTCAAAGCATGTGTGTGAAAATAATGTTACAAGTAGTATAATACTTGAAAAAAATGAGGGTTTTCCTCTTGCTAGTTATGTGCATTGGCACTTAAAGCCAATACAATTCAACAAAGCTATAGATGGCGCTTCAGGGATGCTGAAGGCCATTTTCGCTCTGTCCCATCCTTACCAGCTGTATTTGTTCTCTTCAATAAATTCAAAGTAGCCCCTTCCATGTTCCTCCCGGCGTCTCTTAACACCCTTCTTATTCTTCTGATCAGCATTCGTGTCTTTGTCCGCATCCCCTTTGAAAATAGAACAAAGATATAGAATGAGGTGCTCCTTTTTCTGGGAGAGAGAGGTCGGACTGGCAGTGGGGTTCTGGCCCACAAAGCCCGTTCATTAGTTACATTGTGTGTCGACCATTATCATTTGTATTAAGGTTACTTGGAGGCAACACCTCATCGTTACACTTAAAACAAGACAATCATACTGTGGAAACTGTAACAGCTTTGAAAGACCAGGTAGTAATTACAATATAAGCTGGCCCGTATAAACATTGTGAATGGGGCTGGATAAACAAGTCTCTAATAAGTAAAGTGTTACTATCCTGCAGTAAAGGGCTTAAAAGATACTGCTTTTGATACAAATCTATGTCATTAAAAGGAGGGCAAATCTACTGCTGCCAGGGACAAATGCATCATGCAGGGAAACGGGAAAGCCTACTTAGACCTTGATTTACACCCCCCTCCCCGAGACATTGCACTGAATTGCCTAGATTCATAATTTCTATGACCATCCAACACTATCTATAAAAACCACGGAAAAAAAACTACCCACGTCCTACCTAAACAAGCAGTGCGGCGCCCTTCTTTTTCTCAGCACATCTTGGGATTAGCTAATTCAGATGTTCCCGGCAACCTTTAAAGGCAAACGCCACGACCCTAAAACACGATGTCAGTACAATTAAGGCGGAAAGGGTGGCAAGACAGCCCACTGCAGTGGCCATTTCTAACATTGTGTTTTCACGTCGATCCATTCTAAAATGGGATGTGAAAGCAAATGTTCTCCAACGCCCCCAGCTGGAACAACGGGAACCTCTGAATTAGCTAACCGGTTGAACAGCTAGTTGGCGCTGCACAACAGACACAAAGAAACTGACGCTAGCTGGCAAGCTAACACGCTAACCAAACCGAAACTTAAATCCAGACTAAGCTAAATTCGGTAGCAGATTTCTTATTAGAGCCGCTTTAGTAATTTTAGTCGACGTCTCTCAATGTGACGCTAAAGGTCTCTTTAGTAGGCTGGACTGTGGCTACTTAAGGTCACGACACGACTGCTAACCAAGCTGCAGACCGGTGCTAACGCTGGCTAGCTTAGTAGTGAGGTCACGCTATCTCTCTCTCTCTCAACATGGACGCTCTGCTGTGCGGTAACGCATTCAAATTTAATAATTTCCTCACCGCTAGCGCTTTCTCAAAAAAACCCGACACATCCAACCAGCCGCATTTACATAAGCGATTCTGTCGACTCACCCTCGGCAGCCTGCTCTCCCGGCTCACCGTCTTCCGTATCTATTTTCTCCATGTCGTCCACGTCTCCCTTGAGCATGGGGTCCATCTCATCGTCCTCGTCTCCTTCCTCTTCTCCCTCGCCCATTTCTTCGTCCACGGCAACGCCATTGCCGTCGCCCCCACTCTCCGGCTCTTCCTCCTCGTTGGCCTCCATGCTTTCTTCAATAGGGCCTTCTCCCTCCCCCTCTCCTTCTTCCTCCTCTGCCATACCTTCTTGGTCGGCGGCCTGCTCGAAACCGTCATCCGCCTCAGCTGCCTGCTCCTGCGGAGAAGCGAGGGCCTCCTCGTCCAGCGCGGCCTGCAGGCGGTCCATCAGCTCGGCCTTCAGCCCCTTGTCCGAAAGATTACGCTTTTTCAGCTCGTCTTTGAGCTCGTTAACTTTAAGCTTTTTGACGTTAATTGTGCTCATGGTGAATGTTTGACGGCGAACGCGCTAAAATAAGACGGGAAATAAATAAATGGACGCCCTTTGTTAACGGATGTAGCTCAAAACTGCGCCAAACGGCACCCGCTGTACAACCAATCCTTTGCAGGCACAGAGCTGCGCGAGCCTGCTGTGTGGGGGAGGAGTCGTCTCCTACCGTAACTGCCCAGAGAGAGGCGCAGCTTAGTTATGCAGCCTGTGGCCATCTGTCACTGCAGCTAAACGTTCCTTTCAGAAACCATTGTTGTGGAAAAGCGGGACAGATAGTACACGAAAAGATGGTTCCAGTAAAGAGCGCGAACGTTATTAATTAGTTTGTCATTATTTAACAAAACGCATTTTACAGAGGGCTGTTTAACTAGGTAGTGAGTTTAAGACAGGTCAGGACAGTAGAATAAAGGCACACATGTTGCGTAATGTGCAACGCTAATAATCAATATCGGTAAGCTAGAAACAATGCAGTACAAAGATATCTCTCTTCTCGCCCCTTTTTCAATTTTATAAAATCCAAGAAGAGGCACAAATGTGATATCGTTTAACTACGCCGACACGTCTTTCTGAATACGCGTTATCGCTCTCCCGTGTAACGAAAACAGCTGTTTAAAAATTCCTTTTTGTCATATCTGTCAATTGTAGAGTTTTCAGAGTTGATGTTGAAAATGTCCATGCACTTCTAAACAACACATAACTCCGTGGACTCTTCTGGAAAGCACTTTGGTGATTTGCCAACTCTTTGTTATTCTCCTTTAAAGCAGCGCACACCGATTTCACATAAAGAGCTTCAGTGGCCGCAAAGCTCAGCCTTGGTTACATCATCAGAGTTTCCTTAGGTTTGAGATGTTTTTGCGATAGAAAGTCACATCCAAACTTTTAAAATCTCTTTGTTTTCAGTCTAAAGACGTAAGATGACGTACCTCTTTGTTTTGATACCTGGCATTGTCAAACTGTGAAGGGCATTACAGTTAATATCACTAATAAATGGTAAACTGATATTTTTCAAAATGAAAGAAAACTAAATCGTGCCTACGAGTCAAATAATAATTAGTTTAGAAGATTGTATCTGGATTAACCTAATGAGTCAAAATAAGAAGTTAAAATAAGACACGGAGAATAACCGCTGTCAAAATAAAACAGGAAACAACGAAGCAAGGAATCACAAACAGATAAGAAGACTGAACAATACACAGCAGGATACAGGGAAGACTCGATTAATCTAAACACGACTGAACACCAACAGAGACCAGATAACAAAACGTAACAAGACTAAACATGCCTCCAATACCAGAACTAAGAGCTCCAAATAATGCTGAATGCTTACAATACGTCCCACACAATGCCATATCTATCACAACACACATTTATATGTGAAATTAATGAAAAATAACAAAATTACTGTAACTGTATTATGTAGTTTTCAGAATTGTGCACATAGTTTATCTGGAAAAGACTGTACGACTGAAAAACTTTCGTTTTTGCACATACAGCTTTTTAGATCCTGGTGATCACTGAAATTAAAGTTCATGCAAATAACACTTCAAAACAATTGTCCTTCTGGATCTTCCAGAGGGAATTAGCTTTTCAAGTCCTTGGGTTTCTAACCCGATTGGTTACAATTAAAAAGGTAGTTTGTGTTGACATTTGAGCAGTTGAGATGGAGACGCTCATTATTAATACAGGGCGGGCCGTTTGTATGGATCCACCGCAATAACATGGGAATGGTTGGTGATATTAAAGTCCTGTTTGTGGCACATTAGTATATGTGAGGGGGCAAACTCCTCCAGATGGGCGGTGACCATGGTGGCCATGTAGAAGTCGGCCATCTTGGATACAACTTTTGTTTTTCAATAGGAAGAGGACCATGTGACACATCAAACTTATTGGTAATGTCACAAGAAAAACAATGGTGTGCTTGGTTTCAACGTAACTTTATTCTGTCATGAGTTATTTACAAGTTTCTGACCACTTATAAAATGTGTTCAATGTGCTGCCCATTGTGTTGGATTGTCAATGCAACCCTCTTCTCCCACTCTTCACACACTGATAGCAACACCGCAGGAGAAATGCCAGCACAGGCATCCAGTATCCGTAGTTTCAGGTGCTGCACATCTCGTATCTTCACATCATAGACAATTGCCTTTAGATGACCCCAAAGATAAAAGTCTAAGGGGGTCAGATCGGGAGACCTTGGGGACCATTCAACTGGCCCACGACGACCAATCCACTTTCCAGGAAACTGTTCATCTAGGAATGCTCGGACCTGCACCCATAATGTGGTGGTGCACCATCTTGCTGGAAAAACTCAGGGAACGTGCCAGCTTCAGTGCATAAAGAGGGAAACACATCATCATGTAGCAATTTCAAATATCCAGTGGCCTTGAGGTTTCCATTGATGAAGAATGGACCCACTGTCGTTGTTCCCATATACCACACCAAACCATCACTTTTGTTGTTCCAACAGTCTTGGAGGGATCCATCCACTGTGGGTTAGTGTCAGACCAATAGCGGTGATTTTGTTTGTTAACACCATTCACATAAAAGTTTGCCTCATCACTGAACAAAATCTTCTGCGTGATCTGAGGGTCCTGTTCCAGTTTTTGTTTTGCCCATTCTGCAAATTCTGTGGCCGATCTGGGTCATCCTCGTCGAGATGCTGCAGCAGCTGGAGTTTGTAAGGGTGCCATTTGTGAGTAGCTAATATCCGCCGAAGGGATGTTCGACTAATGCCACTCTCCAGTGACATGCGGCGAGTGCTACGCTGTGGGCTCTTGCTGAATGAAGCTAGGACAGCCACTGATGTTTCTTCATTAGTGACAGTTTTCTTGCGTCCACATTTTGGCAAATCCAACACTGAACCAGTTTCACCAAACTTAGCAAGCAGTTTGCTAACTGTAGCATGGGAGATGGGTGGTCTCGTAGGGTGTCTTGCATTGAAATCTGCTGCAATGACCCGGTTACTGCGTTCACCAGATATCAACACAATTTCGCTCCTCACATGTTAACCTCTTCGACATGTCAATGGCTGTGAACAAAGAGAAACTTGTAAATAACTCATGACAGAATAAAGTTACGTTGAAACCAAGCACACCATTGTTGTTCTTGTGACATTACCAATAAGTTTGATGTGTCACATGACCCTCTTCCTATTGAAAAAAACTAAAGACAATGGCCGACTTCTACATGGCCACCATGGTCACCACCCATCTGGAGGAGTTTGCCCCCTCACATATACTAATGTGCCACAAACAGGACTTTAATATCACCAACCATTCCCATGTTATTGCGGGGTATCCATATAAATGACCCACCCTGTACCACTACTTAATCCCGTAAAGCCTAAGTAAGCTATGTAAACTATGAAATAATTGCCAGAAAATTATTTTTTAAAACTAAATTGTTTATTGAATCTGCTGTCAAATAAAAAAAAACCAAAAAAACAATTTTATTTATATAGCGCCAAATCGCAACAACAGATACTTTATATTTTAAGGTAAAGACTGAGAATAACTGAGAGAAAACCCCAACAATCCCCTATGAGCAAGTATTTGGCGACAGTGGGAAGGAAAAATCCTCTTTTAACAGGAAGAAACCTCCGGCACAACCTTGCTCAGGGAGGGGCGCTGCTTTATACTCTAGGAACCACAAATAAGTGTGAGAGCAAACTGTTCTTGGGTTGACAGGGTACTACGAGGTCTTAAAGATTAGAAAAAAGATTTCAATGCACAGGTTTTATTTTTTTTAAAATGTATTTATGTATTTATTTATTTTTTGCAATTTATTGCTTAATATTGTTCAATTTATTTAAAAAATGGATTAACCTGTAACAACACTGATGACTTTAGTTTAGGCAGATGATCTGGTGACCCCTACAGCAAGCAGACAGAAGAAGAGGACAAACACACATTTTAAAGTTCACTAATAATAATAAATAAATAAATAATAAATCACACAAAACGTTGACTAATGAACTTTGTCCCAGTATTCCAAAAGCTGTTTTTCCATTGAAAGAATAAAATGAAAAGAAAAATAACGTTTCTGTTAGCTGGACTTGTTACACATACATGACTTTTCTTTGCTTAAAGCACTTACAGTAAAATAGGTATTAAGTAAACACTAACTTATCATGTATTAATAAATTAATAAATACATTTCTGAGACATGGATTTCAGTTATTTGGAAATATTGTAGCTATATTTGCAGTTTCTCGTTGATACCATTGCTGCTAAGGTGAAAACAAACATTGTAAGAATAATGTGGATAGATATTTCCGCACACGTCTATTCAGGCATGTTGTCGGACTGTTCCGTTGTAAGAAGGTGCAGTGACATTTGCGGGACAGCGACAGTATGTAGGACATGAATCACGTCAAGAAATACAAACACTCAGCCGCCTGCTCCTTTTTTAAGGTTTCTCCGAGCAGCTGCTCCGTGCTGCCTCCCTGAGGAGCTTATAATAAATAGCCAAGTGACTTCATGAAGTGTTCTCCCGTGCGCTCTCACTCATTCTCCACTGTGCCACTGCCATCACTCCACATCTTAGAGACTGTGCCCAGCATTTCAGCTTGTTGTAGTTTGTTTTTTTAGGCGTTCACGTCAGTGGATATTTTTGCACCAGGTCCAGGATTGGCAACAATAACAGAAAATGCCCCCCGCCTTTGTTCGGATATCTTTTTAAATATTTACAAGTTGTCATGTCATCTCTGACTGGAAGAGGAAGAGAGGGGTTTCCAGCCTCGATCAGAGGAGGTCTCTGGGTAAGTCCGATTTGTTCGTTTTGGGCAAAATTTGTTAGCATTTGTGGGGTTTAGAGTTTCTTGAGAGTACTGTTGCACTAGAAAAAACAAAACACTTGGGTGTGGTTACAGTAGTCCAAGTCGATTGATATTTAATTTCCCCCTGCCAAAGCCCACATACATCCTTATTTATCATGATTTATTTCTCAGAGCGCAGAAGTGCAGCATCACTTTGAGACCGCAGGGAAGGACCGCCAGCCCAAGGAGCGCCCCTCTCCTGTGGGTGCCGGAGGGTCCAGGGGCGACCCATATCGGAATATGTGCCAGAGAGCAGACGATGTCCCGTCTTACAAGTCCCTCCCTGGATCTGTAGGAGACCGCATCCGGACAACCATGTCCTTTAGGACTATATGTAGAGGAGGCTCCATGTCGGCGAATCCCGGCTTTGGGAGGTCCGATCGGAAAGTTGCTCGTTGCGAGAAGTGCTCAGCGACCCTTGTTGCTCTGAAGAAACAAGCCCTTAGCCTGGCTGTTCACCATCACTTCTCCTGCAAGGTCAGTGACAATGATACTGTGATGGGGATCAAGTGGCAGTCGTGACAGTGCAGCCGTGTGCTTTCGAAGCAGTCTATATAAAATTTCGTGTTTGGACTCAACAGACAACACGTAACTGAAATGAAACAGGAGCTGAAAGCATATGGATGCTTATCAGCAGGTGGTACTGGTGTATATTTGTTACATTAATTAAAAGAAATGCACATTCATATTTTTTGTGATGCAATTTAGTGACAAAAGTATTCACAAACTTGCTTTTTCCTCTCAAATAACCTCTTTGGGTATGAATATTGTGAATTGAAAGAATAAATATGCATGAAAAATGTTAAAAGCAGACATGAATGCTTCAGCGAGGGCCGATAAACTCTAATAAACCTGCTGTGAAAACATTTTATGACACTTATGTCACACAGAAGCATAACTGGTAGTTCCTTTTGAGGCTATAGTGGTGATGCTTAACAAGTGTTCTAAGGCTCATGTGGGACCTTCGGTGCTTCCTTTTAGAAGCGTGCACGTTTGCACATTCATCACCACCAAAATCCATCATTCGCCAAAGTAAACCAGTGACATTCCTGCGCCAGTGGTTTTAAATGGCCATGAATATTTCATGGCGACATCCCTGTGTCATCTCCACAGTTCTCTCCATTGAGGGAAGGCTATTTATTTTTGTCCTCTTAAGTGGGATGGGGTGTGTCATGTTTTTGGAGACCACAGGGAGAGCAGGAGGAAGATGGGAGGCACCGTGCGGCCACAGACGTGGTCAGTAGAAATCTGATAAGCCAGATCTAGCTGCTCGCAGGTTTATTGATCCAAGCGTGATTTCTCAGTAGCATCATGGGTGTATAACGTCATCTGTTAAGATGGAGTTGCTGCTGTCTCTGCAGCACCTTATACTCTATCTGTCATCAGTCTAACCTGAAATTCAGTCTGGCTTATTTTTGCCTCTTTGATACATCAGGATTATTATCCCTATATATTATTTATGAGGGAAGTTTATTTAGCACCAGCTGTTTCAGCACGTTTAGGCTTTGAGTGAAATTTTGCAACATTTAAGAGCTCCTGTTGAACTCCTGTGAGGGAACATCGGTCATTGTAGTGTGTAGGAGGGAAGGAGAAACAGTGCGTGCTGGATGCTGCTGTGTGTGTCTTTCTCAGGATGAAAAACAAGATGATGGTTTTTGATTCCTTCTTGTTAGCTGTGACAGCCGGGCCAGACCTGAACCTCAGGTGTCAAAATCTCTGTTTTAAAGTAGCACGATTTTACTTGTTCTAACCTCCTGTTGTCAGATTTTTCCAAATTAAATTGGATTTTTTACATCCAATCCAGATAGCAGCTGTCTATTACAGTAACACAGTGATGACATGACATTCAGCAAAATGCTAATATTGGCTGAAAAAAGACACACAAACACTGACGTCTCGCTTTTCCTGTTTTGTTTCAGACAAAAAAAGCCCTTCTTCCAGGATGACATGCTAGTCTCCGAGAGTTTCCAGTGAATTGAGATTTATGACATGTTCCATCCACTCGTGAGATGCAGTAAACACAGTTTTTTCACTGGGCTGTTAAAGATCATAAAGACAGTGTTAATCAATACCTCCATGTAGAAAGTGGCTTCCCGTGACTCTGTTCTCGTATACTCAGTGATCATTCATACAGCCAGATATCAAACAGAGCAGATTAGACTGTTACTGTGTCCTAATGTGAAGATTGCGCTCGACTTATCTTATTTTGTCAGTCAATTACAGGCGAGTGTTGTGCAATAATAAAAAGGTACTATAAACAGCAAAGGTTTTTCCTGTCTGTAACTCCTGTTGCCATGTTCTCTCACTTGTGCAGGACTTGAGTGACCTGTCGGCATTTCTTCATGAAAACCTCCGGGTCCATAGTCGGTCCACCACGGACTTCAGAGAAAGAGACCAGGGGGAGTGTGGAGCCTGCGGTACAAACCTGTACCAGCTCAAGCAAGAGGCCATCCATGTGGCTCTGAGCCGGGGTCAGGCATTAGCCAAGCCTTCTTTTGAAGCCAGCCTCAGCACTGGCTCACTGTTTGGACAAATTGAAGCAAAGCGAGGAGACAGGGCTTCGAGGGAGGCTCTGGATCAAAGCCACACTCCTCAGAGCCCACGCAGCCCCAGGACGCCTCAAAGGACCCCACAGACCCTCAGACGAAGGGGGCCCAAGCTCCCCAACCCTGATATGGGCCGCTGGGTGGAGGAGCAGCAGCAGCTGGTGGCTTCTAAATCTGCATCCAGAGCTAATGGTGTCACCACAAACCCTTACCGTCAGGTACCACTATGAGCCCTTTTCTTAGCATTGAATCTCACATACCCTCCTAACGAGCTATATGGGTAATGTGTGCCTTTACGGGTGCACGTGTCAGCGAGCCAGTGATTCATAGGGCCTAATCAGAGCCTATTTCGATCCCGTGGCTGAGTGTGTTGTTCAAAAGTACTTTTGCTAATGGAATGGAATTGGGTCATGATTTACCTCTGTCGCAAGAGCCGGCCGGTCGAAAAGCACTTGTGATCAATAGAGCGACGGTCGTATTAAACACTGCGGCTGGCGAAATATGCATTAGTGTGATAGAAGGTGGTTGAGCGTGTCCTTCCCAAGTCCCCAATAAAAAAAGATTATAAACCTGTACAAGGTGACTGAGAACTGACTTTTCTTTACTCAGTTGGCTCATCTTCTCTGTAAGCCAACAACTAAAAATACCCCAAATCCTTCATTTAATGTAGTTAGTGACAGATTCTAGGACTATATTTGACCTGGTTGACAGATAATATGTGTAGGCATCACAGTTTTCATTTTGCTGAACCACAATGTTATTGTAAACTGCATATAGATATATCTTAGGAGGGTGTCTACAGTGTAAAATTGCTTCAAGGGTGGAGGTTTACCGGGAGCTCTCTCAAACAGCTCAGGGACAAGGACAATTTCATGCTAGCATATTCACTAAAGGAGCTATTCCTAACATTAGCATCCCTGTCACGCTTTGTCTCTGCCAAAGCTAAAAATTGATTTCCATTCACTAATCGTAAAATCTAAACTTAGTCCTGCTTCTGGTACTGATAATAAGCTCTTGATATATACTTAGTGAACTGCAGACACGGGGCAGCTTGAGCTTTTAAGGATCTGAGTATAATGTTAGCATAAAATAAAGTGTGATCTTACATGCTGATAGCACACATTTTTAGAATCCTTCTTAACATCATAAGCATCTGTGTAAGGTCCTTTTAAAAGATTTACCATTTTAAAAAACGGAGTCAGCTCTAGATTGCATTTTCACTCAACTCTGAGAGTTAGCACTACCGGAGTTAGCTAGCTGATAAAAATCTGCTAGCAGCAGTTGTCAAAAGTGGCAGTCACCATCCAGGAAGAAAGTCTGCTTTGTGTACTTTTGTCTGAAATAACAGAGCCATTGTTTGAAAAATGACTGAGAATTTCAATTTATCAGCCCGTGTTATCACTATGTGAGAATACTAAGGAGTGCTTAAATGGACCAAAGGAGTCTTCAGAGATTCTTTTAAAAACTGTTATTTTGAAGGCACGTCTAATCAAATGTGACAATAACAGCGCTCCTGTACTGTGCACGGCTGTGGAAGAAATGATTCGTACGTGTTTCAGTTTGAGAGCAGATCAACTGAGGTTTTTACAGCTTCGGTGAAAGCGAAAGCGTAGGACGAGAAGTGAGGAGACGCAAAGAAGGGCAGAGGGAGAAAGGAAGAAGAGGAGAGAAGGAAATGAAGTGTGCAAGATTGGAGGCAAGGAATGAAAGGGTTGAAGGGAAGGAAGGGCAACGAGGAAGGAGAGGGGAAAACAAGACATCATAAAAGACCGCATGAGGAATTGGAGCAAGGGAAAGTGAAGCGATAAAAAAAAGATTACGACAGAAGACGCGAGTCAAAAAGCAGAAAGCAGGAGGGTTCGGGGAAGTGTGCATTATCCATATTATCTCTGGCTTCCTCATTCCCGACAATTTCCTCTGGCACTAATTGGCACTTTGCGTTTGTGATGCTAACAAAAGTTGACTTTGTTATCTTGCCTTAAGAACGAGCTGAGCCGCTGCTGGCTCAGAGGCCTGCAGCACGAGTTCACATCGAGCTGCGTGCAGAGTCGACCACGCCGCTCACACACACACTGTGAACTCATGAATGAACCCTAAACGCCCACGCTGGAGCGTTGGAGTGTTGGAATATGTTCGTGTAAGGCTGCTTGAGTGATGATGTGACTATGTGTCACATCTGAATCACGTTTTGCAGTCACTGCAGCCTTCACAAACTATCCTTCACACTCCAAATGCAGTTGGCTGCATCTGTAATATGACTAACGGTGTATGTTAACCCAGCGTGCTCCTCTCAGCCTGCGTGCCCTACTTACACAGACGCCCACCTCATGTTCCTCCCCAGAGTAATTCCCGTGATAATAGCCCCTTTTGGAGTGGGTGCTGCAGTGCAATTACACATTTGGATTTTTTAATGAGCTTTTTCCCCCTGCAGGCTACAGATGATGCCTATCAGAGCTGCAGGGATGTCGGGGCTGTACAGACCACCTCTAAGATCCCGCACATATCCAGAGTGGTGTCCATCGCCAACACTGCAGCTATGTCCTTTCTGACTAGGTAAGCCAATATATGCACACCAAATAACGGCAAGTGTTTGAAAAGGATCTGTACTGGCTGCACCAGGAGTTTCCGTGCAATGACACACCCCCTCACTTCTTTCCCGTAGGGCAGCTGAGAAGCTCAGCCTGACACTGAGGAAAAAGGGCCATGCTTCTGATCCAGCTCCCTCTCAACTCTCCACCTGCTTCAGGGAAATCATCCAGAAAAACCCACCGCCCGTCCCCACCTGCCTGCTGCAAGCTGCCACTAGAACCAAGGACTCGCCCAGCGTTGGCAAGGTAGACTTCAAATTCTAGCACATCAAATTGATCTGTACTACACTGAAACACATTAACTGCTCAGAAATCCCATCAATTATGATACTTGGAGGAGAGAACATAATTTAGGCACTTACTAAAATGTGTCATGAAGCAAAAACAAAGCAGAAATTTTAGTGATCACCAGGCTGGAGACCATTACTTACACTGGGGTTGGATAAAAATGCACGCCTGCCTATTTATTTATTTTCCCTCGATGACACGCTGCTGCAGGCCTAAATGCATTTTATAATTTGCTTATGCAGGTCTGACTAAAAAATGTAAAACTGTAACCAGCCACTCATTAATTGTTGCTAAAAAAGAAAGTTCACAAGAGAATCAGAATTTAAATGTGTACATGTGTGAGCCTTAGATAAAAGGTTCCCCAACCGTAATGTTCTGCTAACAACCGCTGTTGTTCTAGTATAGACCACCAAAAGGCTTCAGCACTGGCGGTGTGGTTGTCAGAGCAGTAGCCATGCTTAATTTATAGTCCTTATCTTAACCGTGGCTCAGGGGGTCGGGAAGCGCATCTGTAACCGGAAGGTCACCGGTTTGATCCCCGGGTCCTCTGTCCTAGTCGTTGTGTCCTTGGGCAAGAACCTACTGGTGTTGGCCAGAGGGGCCGATGGCGCGATATGGCAGCCTCGCTTCTGTCAGTCTGCCCCAGGGCAGCTGTGGCTACGACTGTAGCTGCCTCCACCAGTGTGTGAATGTGAGAGTGAATGAATAGTGGCATTGTAAAGTGATTTGGGTGCCTTGAAAAGCGCTATATAAATCCACTCCATTATTATTATTATTAATGGAGTGGAGCAGCCTACGCCGTAGTGGTCGATGTCATTGTTTGCATTTATGCTTCGATGTGTCTGCGTTGTTCCGTCACAATATGTCAAACTGAGGTAATCTCGTTGAACAACAGTTGCATCAGCACTGCGAAGGGAGAAAGACTGGAAAACAGTCTAAAGTCTCCGGGAACTTCATTTGTTTAGTTGATCACTAACGGAAATATCTAGTCAGCCAATCACATTCCAGCAGCTAATGCATTCAGGCATGTAAACACGGTGAGGTCAACTTGGTGAAGTTCAAAGTGAACATCAGAACGGGCGAGAAAGATGACTTAGGCAATGTTGGCGATTTCGGACATTGTCGTTGGCGCCAGACGGGCTTGTCTGAGTATTTCAGAAACTCTGCTGGGAGTTTCCCTCACAAACATATCTGGGTTTACAGGAAATGGTCCCAAAAAGAGAAAATATCCAACCAGTGGCATTTCAGTTGCACAGAGTGGATAGAACGGTAACAGTACCTCAGCAACCAAGATATCTTCGATATCTTCGATATCTTGGTTGCAATGGTTGAAAATCCTCTCTGAACCTACAACATCAGAATATATTTTTAATCCCAGAGGAAATGACGTGGTCACAGTTGCTCCAAGACAGTAAGAACAGTAACTAACAATGTACCTTTGAGCAGACGAGCTAAAGCAGCAGACTGGGTGCCACTCCTGTCAGCTAAGAATAGGAAACTGAGACTACAGTTCACATGGAATCAGTGATGTTCCTTAACAGAAGATTGGACAAATATTGTCCAGTCTGATGAGTCTCAGTGTCTGCTCCAGCAGTCGCATGGTAGGGTCTGAATTTGGCATAAACAACACGAAAGCATGGATCTGTCCTGCCTTGTATCAGTGGTTCAGTCCGTGCTGTGGGGGATATTCTCTTCAACTCTCTGTCCAAATAGCACCAAGTGACCATTGTCTGAACACTACGGGCGACACACGTATCGTTGCTGACCACGTCCATCCCTGCAGTATCCTCAGCAGGATAGCGCACTCAAATAATCTAAAGCTGGTTTCTTGACCATGAGCTCACTCAGATGGCCTCAACAGTCTCCAGCTATCAACTTAATAGAGCCTATCTATCCTGGTATTATGGACCAAAGTATTTCCAGCACTTTATTAAATCTACAAGGAAGAATTAAGGCAGTTCTGAAGGGAAAAGGGGGTCCAACCCACTACCGACGAGGTGTAACATGTGAAGTGCACAGTAAGGGTTAGTCATCATACATGGATCACTGGCAGAATACTGGCTCATCATTTTAAGCAAGCTACAATTACAGTCAATAAGATTTTTCGCTCACTCAAGTGTTATCCTGATCAGTGTACAGTGTTTTCATGGCATATTACTAGCAATAGGATCAATCACAAAAATTGTGCTCTGCTTTGCTATAATGTGTACTTAGAATTCTGCACATCAGGCTAACATGATGGATTTAATGCAGTGCTATAAATCAACTGACGGCCACCACTGGATATAATGTGCAGCATCTACTGACTGCTTTATAATACACACAGACATCCTGCATGCATTATTTAAAAAGGAAAATAATGCATGCTTTTACAATAATTGATTACACAGCGGTGAAGAGTAGACGTTTATCAAAGTAGATGTCTTTCTGAAAGCGCTGTAACTAAGTTTAAGAATATAATCCACCCACTGTTATCATCTCCAATGCCCTGTACCAACACAGAGCAAAGCAGCTATCTGAACGCTACCCCAACAGAGGTCGATTATCTTGTTAATAATTTCACCTCCTCACTACGTACGACTCTGGATACTGTAGCTCCTGTGAAAACTAAGGCCTCAAATCAGAAGTACCTGACTCCGTGGTATAATTCTGAAACACGTACCCTAAAGCAGATGACTCGTAATCTGGAGAGGAAATGGCGTGTCACAAATCTAGAGGATCATCATTTAGCCTGGAGAAATAGTTTGCTGCTTTATAAGAAAGCCCTCTGCAAAGCCAGAACATCTTACTATTCATCACTGATTGAAGAAAATAAGAACAACCCCAGGTTTCTCTTCAGCTCTGTAGCCAGGCTGACAAACAGTCAGAGCTCTTTTGAGCCAACCATCCCTTTAACGTTAACTAGTAATGACTTCATGAACTTCTTCACAAATAAAATTTTTATCATTAGAGAAAAAATTACCAATAATCATCCCACAGATGTAATATTATCTACAGCTACTCTTAGTACCATTGATATTAAGTTAGACTCTTTTTCTCCAATTGATCTTTCTGAGTTAACTTCAATAATTACTTCCTCCAAACCCTCAACGTGTCTTTTAGACCCCATTCCTACAAAACTGCTCAAAGAAGTCCTGCCATTAATTAATTCTTCGATCTTAAATATGATCAACCTATCTCTAATAATCGGCTATGTACCACAGGCCTTCAAGCTGGCTGTAGTTAAACCTTTACTCAAAAAGCCATCTCTAGACCCAGCAGTCTTAGCTAATTATAGGCCAATCTCCAACCTTCCTTTCATATCAAAAATCCTTGAAAGAGTAGTTGTCAAACAGCTAACAGATCATCTGCAGAGGAATGGTTTATTTGAAGAGTTTCAGTCAGGTTTCAGAGCTCAGCACAGCACAGAAACAGCTTTAGTGAAGGTTACAAATGATCTTCTTATGGCCTCTGACAGTGGACTCATCTCTGTGCTTGTCCTGCTAGACCTCAGTGCAGCGTTCGATACTGTTGATCATAATATCCTATTAGAGCGATTAGAACATGCTGTAGGTATTACAAGTACTGCACTGCAGTGGTTTGTATCATATCTATCTAATAGACTCCAATTCGTGCATGTAAATGGAGAGTCCTCTTCACACACTGAGGTTAATTATGGAGTTCCACAGGGTTCAGTGCTAGGACCAATTCTGTTTACATTATACATGCTTCCCTTAGGCAGTATCATTAGAAGACATAGCATACATTTACACTGCTATGCAGATGACACCCAGCTCTATCTGTCCATGAAGCCAGATAACACACACCAATGAGTTAAACTGCAGGAATGTCTTAAAGACATAAAGACCTGGATGGCCGCTAACTTTCTGCTTCTTAATTCAGATAAAACTGAGGTTATTGTACTCGGCCCTGAAAATCTTAGAAATATGGTATCTAATCAGATTCTTACTCTGGATGGCATTACCTTGGCCTCCAGTAACGCGGTGAGGAACCTTGGAGTCATTTTTGACCAGGACATGTCCTTCAATGCACATATTAAACAAATATGTAAGACTGCTTTCTTCCATTTGTGCAACATCTCTAAAATTAGAAATATCCTGTCTCAGAGTGACGCTGAAAAACTAGTTCATGCATTTATTACTTCCAGGCTGGACTACTGTAATTCATTATTATCAGGATGTCCAAAAAACTCACTGAAAAGCCTTCAGCTAATCCAAAATGCTGCAGCAAGAGTCCTGACAGGGACTAGAAAGAGAGAGCATATTTCTCCTGTTTTGGCTTCCCTTCATTGGCTTCCTGTTAAATCCAGAATTGAATTCAAAATCCTGCTCCTCACATACAAGGTCTTAAATAATCAGGCCCCATCTTATCTTAATGACCTTGTAGTACCATATCACCCTATTAGAGCGCTCCGCTCTCGCTCTGCAGGCCTACTTGTTGTTCCTAGAGTATTTAAAAGTAGAATGGGAGGGAGAGCCTTCAGTTTTCAGGCCCCTCTTCTGTGGAACCAGCTTCCAGTTTGGATTCGGGAGACAGACACTATCTCTACTTTTAAGATTAGGCTTAAAACTTTCCTTTTTTCTAAAGCATATAGTTAGGGCTGGACCAGGTGACCCTGAATCCTCCCTTTGTTATGCTGCAATAGATGTAGGCTGCCGGGGATTCCCATGATGCATTGAGTTTTTCCTTTCCAGTCACCTTTCTCACTCACTATGTATTAATAGACCTCTCTGCATTGAATCATATCTGTTATTAACCTCTGTCTCTCTTCCACAGCATGTCTTTATCCTGTCTTCCTTCTCTCACCCCAACCGGTCGCAGCAGATGGCCGCCCCTCCCTGAGCCTGGTTCTGCCGGAGGTTTCTTCCTGTTAAAAGGGAGTTTTTCCTTCCCACTGTCGCCAAAGTGCTTGCTCATAGGGGGTCATATGATTGTTGGGTTTTTCTCTGTATCTATGAAGCGCCTTGAGGCGACTTTTGTTGTGATTTGGCGCTATATAAATAAAATTGAATTGAAAAATTGAATTGAAAATATATATAGGTTTCACTATGAAATACGCCACTGGGCAACTACGTGTCCTGTATTGTGAGGTATAAATATATAGAATAAACCTGGACTGGTGACTGATTGACAAAGAGCCCACAGGCACCATCTTGGAAGTGTTTTGACCATCCGTGTTGTGGGGTAAGGAGATCTCAGTCAATTTGGACGAGATCCTATATCACCCGTCCGTTGTGATACACTGTAATGTGGTGCTAATGTCTCCATCTTGTTCTCCTCCTCCCTTCTCCTCACCTCCTCAGGGAGAGAAACTCGGGGAGATCAATATGGCTGGGGGCCCTGCCCTCGTCTCATAGATGGACTCCTGGGTGTAGTCTAGAGTTACAGATAAGGGCTCAAATAGACCACACCGCCGGCCACACCTGCTTGAGCACTCAGCTTTGTACATCTAAACGTGCAAGAATATGCATGCGTGTGCGAGTCGAGGAGGATTTTCTCAGCTTGCAAATGGTTCTCCTGAATAATTTAACCCTCATAAAAAGAGTTTGACAGGTGTTCAATATGGTTAAGAAACCACTTCTTGCGTAAGGTATTAAAATCATGAGGAAGGGAAAAAAATCCTTCATGTGGCAGATGGAAAATGGCTTTTCAAATTCAGTCAATGTAGGATGATCTCATCATGGTGTAATGCAGTCCTGTGCATTTTCAGGAAAACCACATTTGAGTGGGTGTCAGAACATACATCTACTTGCAGTCTTGCAGACCTGAATTCAGAAAAAACAATTTTATAATTGGCTTATAAGCCCTAATAGGGTGCGCTGTCTGGTATATGCTGCCTTGTTTTCCTGCAGACCAAGACCTGTGAGCCTTGTTAGGAGCCTGTCAGAATCAGGATATAACTCGATTTAAGAGCTTAAAGCCGCTAAATCTCAGACTTCCTCCAGAGATGTGCATTAAGGAATTAATGTCACGACATGCAGAGATACGGCAGGAGGAATGCATTGTCATGCAGCTGATGTATGATGTATGAGGCGGTTGTGTAGTTGCTGCACTGACTGAATCATGTGGTGTGTTGCAGCCTAAAGGTAATATGCTTTTGTTTCAATTCACCATTTTATTCTTGGTTGTCAGTTCATTTATATTTGATGTCCTTACAAAACAGGCGACTGGTTGTCCAAAGACAGTTTGTCTGTTTAGCTCAACAAAGTTCACCTCCATTGCTTCAGGATCTCAAAGATGCCCTAATACTCTTTGACATTTATCACTTTGTTCTGCCCAGGTTTTCTCTTTTCCAGCTGAGGATTTAGACAGTATTTCAGCCGCCTGTTGTTGAACAGCAGGGGCTCAGAGCACAAGTCTGACTTTTCCTTTACTCTTCAGCAGCTGTTTTTGGAGTCAAAAACCTCTGTTGGTAATCATACGTTTAAAAAAAAATGAATGCATAAACAGAACAGACACCATATCGCTGCTGTTTGCTGTCTGTGGTCTGCACATAAATCAGCTAGCATACATACACGCTGTACAGTAAAAGCAGAGTATCTAGTCCCTTTATGCATTTAATAAACTGTAGAGTTTTCAGATAAAACAGTCTGACTCTTTCCTAAAGGCTCCATGTGCGACATAGTACTGCTCAGTCTTGCCTCATTGGCGTTTAGATTAAGATCTCATTTTGTTGGTACCTGCTAGCATTTAGCGCTGTATATTTACATGCTAGCATCATGTTAGCGTTCAGCTTTTTAGCTTAGACTGGACAGTAGCAACAAATACATTATAATGCCATTATAATGAGGTTAAAGCATTAAATATTAAACAATACAGACATTTTACAGTTTGCCTGTAGCGTCATGCCATGATGATATGGTGGCTAGCACTGCAGCAAGAAAGACCTCTTTTTGTTGTTGTTTTTTAAACCCACAGTCCAAAGAAATGCTTGTTGAGGTTAGGTTCACGGGAAATACTAAATTGGCTGCAGGTGACCAGCAATCGTTGTGCTAGGCATGGGGCATACTGTATCAGCTACAACACAAGGTGATGTGGCTTTTAGTTAATTAGCTGTAATTGTGGCTAAGACCAGCCTGGACGTTATGCTCAGTCCATCAGGTTGTAAACAAGACTACGCTACAAACAGCTAGAGGATCTATGAAGCCTTGCTCATCCGTAGTGTTGCTTTACCAAATATTAACAAGAGCGTGCTACCATATTCACAATGCTACAACAAGCTCTCACATGCAGTACTGATGGCTGGTTAGAAGTCTTACTCGGGTATTATAGATTCCCTGATTAATGGAAACTTCAAAGCAGCATTACACGAATGGCTGTTTCCCCCCAAACTCAGGTTAAAAATGAAAGTAAAATAAAAGCAGTTAAATGACTCTAAATTCTGCTCTGTGATTTGAGTCTGTGTAACCTCCTATAATTGAATGGGAAGGCTTTTCTGACAAAGCACCCATATCTGATGAGCTGGGAGTGAGAATGGGTTGGTGCTGATGCTGCAGTGGGTATGTCCAACCTTCCTCTGATATTTGATAATTTCCCACAAACAGCAGGGCGTACAGTTCATACAGCAAACACAGAGCGCAGCTAAAGCTGATGGAAACTGCATTTTTGGGTAAATAATAATTTGAGATTAAGCTCATGCTCTTTGCAATCTCATGACAGCTGTTCTTACTGTTATTTTTTCATACAGTATTTTTCAGTTGGACAGATATTTTGTTCTGTACTGTGTCTAAATTTCATCACGACTCTGTTTCCATTTCCTTTGGCGAACAGGTGAAAGTCGTGCTGAGGGTGAACCCATCGCTGTCAGAGAGCCAAGGCCAACCACCTGTTCTCCGGATCGACCCGTCCAAGAAGAGAGTAACCATAGTGGAGCCGGTCACCAAAAGCCATCAGCGTGCTACCATGACACTGGGCAGGGATGGCAAAAGTCAGCTGAAGACCTTCACCTTTGACAGTGCATATCCTCAGGAGTCAAGCCAGGTGTGGCTCTGTTGCAAAGCATTTAAATATGACTTTAGTTGTTTCTATGGTGATCAGGTTGGCAGACAGTGGATTGTGTAGCATTACATGTATACAGCACATATTCCCTCCTCTTTATCCTACACTGTTAGTTCCCTCTCTCTGTCTGATGACCTGAAAACTGATAGGCCCTGGATAGCCACCACAATTACACAGTCCATCAATTACATTCAGCCTTATCCAAGCTCTGCTTACAGTATCTGAGCCCAAGGGAATCAGTCTGCATCCCCGTTCTGCTTTGCTCTTGCTCTGTACCGAGTGCGCTTCTTCACAAGCTGCTCGCTGTCCTTTGTTCTCTCGACCAGGCCGAGGTGTGTGCAGGCGTCTTGGCTGATGTCATCCGCTGTGTGCTCAGCGGCAGTGATGCCTGTGTCCTGGGCTTGGGTTGTGCTGATGTGGGTGAGTAATCGGTCCTTGTGAGAGGCCATGGGTTAAAATCTCAAGATGGGAATGGGATGCTTTTATCATCCCCGCCCCACCTCCTCCTCTATCCCATTGCAATCTTTCAGCCTTTCTTTATCACTTCAAACTCCCTCTGTCCTCTCGATACAAATCTCCAGCCTCCTCGTGTCTTTTGTCTCCTCTCCCAGTCAGTTTTCTCTTTTTTGCTCTTTAAAAAAACCAACAAACAAACATTTCCCTTTAAGTTATTCATCCTTCACCTGTTACTTTATAAATAAAAGCCTGATCATCAGTTATACAGCATGCATGTGTTTGTAAAAGCTTCCCATTGTTTGACGTTTTAGGCAAATATTTCACTTCATTTTGCTGAAGCGCTGAGCAGAAGGGCCTGCAAACAAAGTGGACTGTGATATGTTGCTATTAGAGAGATGGAGCCCTGCACTTAGCGGTAAAGGGGTTTAATAGATTTGTAGCACACACACACACACACACACACACACACACACACACACACACACACACACAGGGTAAGGACAGGGTCTCCTTGGACCTGCTTTTTCACATGACGCCACTCTCCGTAAATCTGATTGAATTAGTTGGCCAGTACAGACTACATGTGGCCCACGGCCAGGGGGGCATCAATCTCCTCCACAGAATACTATTCTCTCTGAATAACGGCCGCTCGGCCTTTAATTGGAGTAAACCAATTCTCTTATCCTCATTCAATTAGAGTTTGGATAAGACGAGATAGGGTGAAACAAGCGCATAACTCAAGAGTAATGTGGAGCAAAAGTGCACTAGAAAGAGACACAATATGGCATCGGTCCATAAAAACATTTATTTGTCTATTCTTGTGAGATTATATATGATGTGTTTTGTTCGTGCCAATGCTTTCCTGCAATTAGCCCCATTTCAAGACTTTGCTATAAATCTGATTATCTATATATCCATATATAAAATCTTGCAGATATTTTTTATGACTGATATGAAATCTTTTATTATTCAGTCATTTCTGCCTGCAGTGCATTGAAAGTGAACGTGTGCTCTGTGATGTGCTGTTTTCAGCACGCCTCCTCCCCTGCCTTTATTTCAGTGTTAAGATGTTACAGTTCGATGTTCATTATTTGGCGTGTACTATTTTGAGCCCATGGCCTCAGCTACGACTATGGCCCCGTTGTGTTTGGTAGCACACGTGCAGAAGCCAGACGTACAATCATTTTTAGCTGAGCTACCCAAAAACTAACTCTGGCTGATGATGCTTTTTTTTGGAAAATTAAAAAAATAGTTCCCTTGCTAAGTGGAATAAACGACTTGTATCTCCTGTTACACACGTGAACAGCAGAAGCTGTGATTTTATTTATTAAACAGCCCAGAAAAACTGTTTCTGACAGCAACACGTTGCATTGATATGGTTAGTATATTTTTCAGACATAAATAATATAAAAACTGATTGTGCCACTCAGACTGTGTATTTGTGAATGTAGTATATATTGTGTGGATGCATACCTTCATGTATGTCATATGTAGTAGGGTTTTCAAAGGACTCAAGGCGGCCCACAGTCCAACTAAGTACACTCTTAATAAGTGCACACCAAAGAATCACAGAGGGATCCCTAATTAGCAAGAAGGTGCTGTTAGTCAGTTGCAGCTGATTCATTGATGATCTGCAGGTGTGAGCACATTTTGACAGTTTGCTGGTTTGGAGCATTCAGGTGTGGTTAACAGAAGGTCACCCAAATGTGTGTAACCCATGCTTAGACGGTGCATAAGAGCTACATTTCAGTTAGCCTCAGTTAGCATGTTAAAGTTAAAGTTCATTAAGGCACTGCTAGAAAGACTGAAAACATATAGCTTGTTTGGATGGCAGCGTGGCTTAGCTTTCAGGATCAGTGTCCTTTGAACAGACAACAGCAAAATGTTGGTGCTTGGCTGTAACACACAGCAACATTTGAGCCAAAACCCAAACAAACACAACAGATCAGTATAAACACCTGATACCAAGTGTCAGGCACGGTGGTGGAGGTATGAGGATTTGGGCTTATGCAGTCACCTGGGAACCGAGTAGTCAAATAATCACCATAAACTCCAAACTAACCTAGAGACAAATGTGAGGCTCAGCCAGCTAAAGCTGTGTCATGCAGCAGGCAATGACCCCCAACAGTCAAGGTGACCCACAGTAGAACTTATAAACAAATGCCTGCAAAGTTCAATGAACTTAAGCAATGTTGTAAAGACAAAAATTGTTACACAACATTGAAGGCTGATACACTCATACAGAAATCAATTGGTTTAAATGAATGATTATGGTCTATAATAGCTGCAAGCCATCGAATCTTGGGGTGCACTTCATTTTTCATAAGACCGAATCGAGTCTTGCAAAAACTTCATTTTTATATATAGAAAATCTGTGCATCTATGTGTTCCCCTTCCACCTCAGGGTCCTGGTCCAGCATGGTGGGCAGTGGTGAGAACATTGGGAAGCTCGGCTTGATTCCTTGTGCCATCTCCTGGCTGTACAGCGCCATCGAGCGCCGCAGAGAGAGGACGTGGACCGATCTCAGTGTGTCAGTGTCTGCTATCGAACTGTGCTGCGGAGAGGAGGACACGCTGAGGGATCTGCTGGGGGAAGTTGTTCCATCATTAGGCAGCATCCACGACAGCCCGAAAGCCCACATTAAACTCCAGGAGGACCCAGTCTACGGAGTCCAGGTAGAACTGAAGGTTTTTACCATTAAGAGAAGGGATTGTTAAACTCCTGTGCCTCCCTTACCTCTGCATCGGCACGCTGTGGCCCAGTGACCCACATCTGTAGTAGTGGAGTTACTGTTGTTGGCATAAAAGTCTAATAAATCTTCATAAACACAAACCCAAAGTAGACAACAGGGAGCAAAGGTGATACTGTTTACTGCAGATAGGAGACAGCAGCAGCAAAAACCCCTTTTAAAGTTATTCTAATTGTTTCAAAAGAGACAGTATTCTCACGTTACACGTTCATGCCAACTAGATTAGTTAGATTAGTTGTCTGTGGTGCTTGCGAGCTGGCGTGAGTGTGTGCCCTCTGGATGTGAGAAACTTTTATTCATCTTTATTTAGACAATAATGGTCCGCACTGTGTTGGAAAAGATAATGGTGCTGGGAGGGAAACCTATTATGCTGCACAGCACATTATATCTGATTACACTGTGTCTGTGTGTGGGCGCCACATCCTCTCTGTTCTTTCAGTCAACACTTGAAGAATGACTGAAGCCCGAATGTTTTGCTGCTGAGACGAATGACACAAGATTCATTCTAACAATATTGAACCTGTTTCAAAATGAACAGTGATCAGCAACAGTGGGATAAATGTAACAGATGAAAGGGCTGATTTTACAGCAAATGTGCATCTGCTTCTTCTCTCCTTCAGCTACACAAGCACAACCGGGTGAAGGCCCCCACTGCCGAGCGGGCTGCTTCCCTCCTGGATGCAGCCGTCGCAGCACGTCGGCACAGTGACTTTATTACGTACCTGTGTGACAGCTCCATCATGTTCTTCACCCTTCACGTGCAGCCTCCACGTACAGAGAGCAGCACCATTGGAAAAGGTTGCAGTGAAATATTCAGAAACTGATTCTAGAATTTCGATATTTTATGATTTGCATCTTTTAATCTTTTTGCATTACCTCCTCTAAAGTCCAACTGTATCGTTTCCGTAGGTTCCCGCGGCGCCACCAAGTTGACCATGATAGACGTGTGTAGTGGTATGAGGGGTGTCAACAAAAATAAACCCCCCCATTCTGAGCTGGGCCCAATCGTCCTGTCTCTTCTAAGTGGACAGAAAAGCACCGCAAACAAGTAAGAATCTAAAACAAAGGAGGAAAATTGTTTGTTCATTAAAAACTTTGTTTTCTTTAACCTATTTATACTCCGGGTTTACAAGCTGCAACACAGGCCACTGTAAACCACCCCAAACTGCAAATTCTTATTGGAGCTCTGATATTTATTTATTTTCTTCTCTTTTTATGTCGATTTATTAGCTTTTTTTTTGTGCGCTGATGTAACCGGAGCCTCGTCGGCTCGTATGCTGCACTGGATTTGCAGAGATGACAATAAAGTTTACTCTGACTTTGGTGCAGTTAAACCTGCGACCACAGACACTCACATGACGTTGCACTGTTTCTGCAGGATTGGGAAGTTGACGTTGCTCCTTCGAGAGTCCCTGGGCCACACAAATTGCCACACTACAGTAATTGCTCAAATCATGGATTCTTTGACACACCTTCAAGAGAACTTCTCTACCATCCAGCTTGCTTCTCGTTTTCGCAGGACACAGAAGAGGACGAAGGTAGTATAAATGACAGAGTCTAATCATGTCACTCTTTATCTAGCACCCCAAAATTGTTGAATGTTGCTTTGGATTTATAAGACTTATCTAATAGCATCATCCACCTTCATCCGACAGCAGTCTACCTCATGTTCTCCTTGTGCGAGGAGTCTGACTAGAGAAAAAAAAGGGCTGCAGTCGTTCTCCCTGCGGGCGTTCCACTCTACCGATGAGGTAGACGTCGACATCCGTCCTTTTCGCCTGCGTGATGAACTGGATGAACGCTCCAGTAGTGAACAGTCTTGCGACACAGTCATCCAGATAGACTCAGACGGCTCAGTCCACCCCAGATCAGCCCCGAGGCAGGCGCAGCCCGAGTTTGTACCAATCATACCGTCTTTGCACCCTAACAAGGCGGACTTGGACGACCCAGAGTTTGCTGCTCTCCTCCAGGAGCTTCTGAGAATTCCTCAGCTGCAAGTAGAAAAGACGACAGAGTCAGCTCTTCTGGGGCAAACCGACGTTTTGAAAGGAGAAAGGAAGCAACCAGAGAGGGACTGTCTCAAATGTGACACGTTTGCTCAACTTCAAGAACGTCTGGGGTGCATCGATGGAAGTGAAATGACCATGGATGTGCTCAGATCTTCCTTAAAAGGTGCCTGTTTAAATAATGTCACTGTTAAGTCACAGCACCCGGAGGAATCTGTAAAACGCGCAGACACTGAAGCTCCACAGACACTGCTGAATAAGGGGCTGAGCTGCAGTCAGACCTCTGCTGGAGAAAAGCAAACAGACGGTGCTGGAGACAGTTTTCAGAGAGAAGATTCGGGTTTGTACGACTGTGAGGAGTGTAGTGCCACCAGTTCCAGCGAGGAACTGCTCAATCAAACTCTGGGTCTGAACGCGACCTGCCGCTCTGAGCCTTCTAACACCAGGACTCTTAAGTCAGGTAATGGGGTTTCTTCCAAGCGCTTTAATGTGGATGCAAAGGTCACGGCAGGGGCCAGTTCTCTTGCACTTGAACCTTCACACAAACAGGACAGAGCTGAAACTGCTGATTGGTTCAAAACAGACAAAAGGACCTCACCAGTTGGCAAAAGCTCCCCCATATCTCCTTCTTCTACGTGCTCCTCTTCACACTCCCTGGCTAAAAGTGTTGTACTCGGAGACGTCCTAAACAGTCACCCCAAACAGGATGTTAAGGAAATGAAAGCCACGATCACAGTGACCGTTCAGCAGCCGCTGGACTTAAAAGGTCAAGATGAGCTGGTTTTCTCTATGGTAGAAGAGGTGACCATCAGTGGAGCGTACGACAGAGCAAGGACAGGTGGAAATATTATTTGCATCAGAGACGGAGCTCATTCACAGGCACACGCTGAAGACTCGGCTAGTTCTCAGCCAATCCAGATAATCAGCAACGTCAGCGAGGAATCTGCAGCTCCAGGCTCCTCTGGTGCTCCCGAAAGCTCTGCTGCTCATCCTGCTGGCACTGAAAAGTCCCAGCATCAAGTCAGAAGGGAGAAAAGGGTGTTGCCTTCATTTATTAACCCCATGTTGATTAATACAGACTTGGATTGTGACTTGGATTGTGCCAAAGACAACGAAAGTCACTGTGAAACTTTAGCAGGAGTCAGGTCAGAATCAGAGTCCATTAGAAATACAGCTCGATGTTCAGAACACAGGGAGGTCCTTCAGGAGAAGTGTGCACCTGTGGCTTCTCAGAAACATGTCAAAAAGACTGACAAGTCTTGTAGCCAAATGTCTTATGAGCCAGTCGTCTTAGAACATTTGAGTTTTTGTAATAAACCTCCAGACAACAAAACGTGTGAGCAGACAAACACAGACAAGGCCCACCCCAGAGACCGTGGGCATGTTTACTCCTCGAACACTGCAGAGCTTTCAGAGGGGACTGAGATCACATGCAGAGATACACCCAAGAGGACTGGTGAGTCACCTGGTTGCCAAGAAACCATCCTTTGCTCCTATTCAACAGGTAGCTTACCTCGAGCATGGCAAAGTGCCAAACACCAGGATGCCCACCTCGTAGACTCAAGGGGGCTGACATCATCCACTCCCTGCAGCCCAAGGGTAACTCTCGAGAGGAGGAAGGCGAGGCAGCACTCCCCTACTAACCACAACCTCTATATTTCCTCTCCTCAAAGATATGGAACAGACTTCAAACAGGATCCTGGTGCTACTTTCAGGAAGGGTATTGGATCTGTGATTGATAAATCCACTTCAGCAGTAAAACGTGATAATACAAGCAGGAGGCTCAGGTCACCGATGGAGGAGAGTGGCAGGCTTTTCAGTGCCAAACTACAGCAGCTGGCTAGACGGACGAGCTCTCTCGGGCGGATCCCAAGAGACTTTCCAGCCCTAGAAAGAGGCGGCAGCAACGCTTCTGTGAGCTCCAGGGGAAGCTCCAGGGGAAGTACTGAAGGAGCTTGTAAGTCTGGCTATAAAGGCAATTTTGAGGGAGATTGTACCTTTCCGAGGGCCAGCAGGAGCCCGAGGAAAAATCCTCGGTCTGAACATCATTTTTTCCCGTCTGAAAACCCTGCGACTCAGTCTTCTAGGCATATCCACTCCAAGCTTTCTGCTGTGGGAAAGCTCAAGACGTCTAGCCCCAAAGTCCGTCGATCGTCAGCTCCTAGCATCAAGAACCCCGGCGTCTCCCACAAAACCCTGCAGGACTCCATCAATCATAGTGCCAGTCTGTCTCCAGACAGTAAAACAGTCAGCCACGAACGCACATCCTCCTTTTTCCCCTCTTCCCCTCCACGGTCTCATCGCTCTATCAGCCGGACTCCAAGCCAGAGCTCCACATCCTCATCCACAAAATCTGCCATTCAGGGATTTGTTAACGGTCGCCTCTCAGACTTTCTCAAGGAGAGGGCCCCCAGTCCCACTACAGGAGGATCGGACCAAACGACCTCACTGCCCTCCCCGTACAGTCAACTGACATCTCCCCGCATGCCCGATCACCTGAGTGGGCACGCAAGTGACACCACCAGCGTGTTGAGCGGCGATTTACCACCAGCTATGGGGAAGACATCCCTGCATTTTTCTAACAGAAACAGTTTGGTGAGCAGTGGCTATGACAGCATGGTGAGGGACAGCGAGGCCACAGGCAGCAGCACCTCAGCCAGAGACTCAGTCAGCGACAGGAGCGGCTCCCTCCTCAGCGCGGCTCGCAGCGGCCGGCCGTCTCGGAGACGAGGTGGTACAGGTGAGAGCGCCTACGATTTTTATGTAATGAATTAAATGACTTTCACTTTTGGAAAGTTTTCAAGTTTGATTTATAAAGCAAACAAAAACAAACCAACAGAAGCTCAAAGCAGACGTTCTTATGCAAACGTTAGCGCCGCTGTTCGCCAACGCCAGCTTCATGGTGACATGGCTGGCTCATAATCTGACTGCATAACATATTAATGTGACATTAATGAAAGACGACATGTGTGCTGGACGCAGCCAGACCCAGTTTCCTCGCTGGCATTAAAAGCCAGATTGTGTAGGAAGTCGCATCATTAATACATGAACCCAGGAAGGATTCTCACTGATGGAAACAGAAAACGTTTGTGTGGTTGTGTTACACAGAGGGGTGTGTGCGTGATTATGCACGCTAACAGAGTTATGTTGCAAACACACTCACTGTTGTGATGATGATGGAACAGCAGAGGAGACACGACTTGAATAAGTATATGACTCTTAAATAGTCCCCTGAAATAATACACTGTTAACTGCTTTTTGTGCGTGCGCTCAGTTTGTCCTCATGTGTCCTCTTCTGTAACTAAAAGCTACAGTTTGAAAACATAAAGCACTCACTATCTTTTCCTGCACTGGCAGACTGACTCAAACTGAGAGTTGCAGTAATTGTGTCTCCGGTCTTGACTTCTGGCAGCTCTGCGGCTGCACTTTGGCCCGAGGCAAACTGTTGTTCCAGCAGGAACCACATACGGCAGCTCATGAATCGTTTCCTGCTGTAGCTGCCTCGTCTGTAAATGTGTGACTCACTGTGACTTTTCTATTTAATGCTCAACACTCACATTAAGAACCAAGAAAAGTCCACTAACATGTGCTTCTGCCTTACATGTGTTGGCGCTCTTGGCTCCAGGTACTCAGCAGCGCCACCTTTCCCATGATTCACCTCTGACCCTGAGACGCTCGGCTAGCGGTCTGCGGTCTCGCTGGATGGATCAAGGAATCCCAGAGGCCTACGAGATCAAGGTCTATGAGATCGACAATGTACAGAGGATGCAGGAAAGAGCAGGTGCTGGCAAACAGGTGCTGGGTTTATTTTGATTTTTTTTTGTTGGAGGTTAAAGGGCATTACATAATAAACAGTATGACCTTTATAACCTCTGCAAGCAACGAGCGAGAACAGCCACAAAAACAGGATTGTGGTTGTTGTTTTGTTTGTGACGTAGAACTCAGTTAGTTCTCTTTTTGTATTCGAAATGGTAAGTAACCATTTTTTGTTATGGAATAAAAGGACCGGCGTTAATGCTGCCACAATATCATTTTTTGATATATTAAATGGAATAAATTGAAATGATCTGCCGTCTCTGTTGCAGAGATTTGAGGAGACGCCGCAGATATTGTGAGGCGAGAAACCTCAGCTATGGTGTCAACTTAACAGACCACAGCGAATAAGAGTAGAATAAGATAAATAAAATAGAAATATCCTTTATTGTCCCTCACTGGGGAAATTCACGCGTTACAGCAGCAAAGTGACAGACAGCGTGCAGGTTCCCACAAAGCTTAGAATAAACAAGGAATAAGAGTCCCGAGCAAATTTACAACATAAGAAACACAAATACTTTACAGTATTTTTAAACAGCAAAAAGTGCTTAAAAACAACAACGACGCACTACTGACAGTAATAATGAGGTGCCTCCAGTGTCTCGAGGTCATAGATTAACTCATGAAAATTATATTCCAAAAACTGGAAGTCGAGTTATTGAGCAAATCACAATTTAACCCTGTGTTTGTACTGAGCAGCTACAAGGTCTTCATACCTTTAACATATATTCATTTCCACCCATTTTAAATGTAATGTGTGTCTCATAAAACTTTGTTTTCTTATATGATTGATGATAAATGTGGCACATTTTTTCCTTCTGCAACGTAGTCCGAAGAATATGAATCCAGTAAACATATTAAATGGGAGAGAAATACAAAAGGAGTCCGTCGTGAGTAAATCATAGACAGAAATGTCTTAGGAGACCAAACATCTCCCACTCGTGGGAGTATTTTTGCACGATGCTGCAGAAGAAGAGCATGCTTGATAAGCTGACTGTGTAAACCTCGCATAAAAGACCGTCTGGCATTTAAAATGCGCTTGATAGCAAAACAGGGTCCATGTGGTGACGTAATGTCCCACAACGAGAGGTCTGGCCCCGTGAGACGCCTCCCTGTCTCCACCAGTCTCAGGCAACTTTGATACAATTTTAATGACCACATGGGGTAAACTGGGTCAGTGCTGCAGCGGCGAACAAAGACGTAGAACAAGCAGAGCAGAATGGAGGTAAAACACCAGATTTTAAAAACTGTAAATATGGATTTATTGACCCCCCCTCCCCCCACCCCCAAACGACTGCCATGCTCCCCCCATCTCTGCCCTAACATGATGTTTATATGAAGAGCAGCTGAGAGGTGGATGCTGTTTTTCATTAAAACCTACAAAGTACTCACATACAGTATTCCAGGGCTCATTGTTTAAATGGTGAGAGTAAATTAAATTTACTTAATTTCAGCTGTGTTTTAAAAATCTTTGAATAAATAAAAAAAGTGAAAAGGGTTGTGTTTCTGCTTTCAGGGGCCCACATGCTTCAGCGCCAAGCTGAAGCTCCTGGAGCACCGTCAGCAGAGGATCTCCGAAGTCCGAGCCAAATACAACAACCTGAGGAGAGAGCTGGAGCTGGCCAAACGCCGCCTCATGCTGGAGCCCGCCACGTGGAACCACGAGTGTCAGTGGAGTTTCTTTAAAAACTAACTGTAACTGTTATTGCTAATATCTGAAAAGAGTAGTCGTCATCTAGATTTAGCTTCCTCGAACAGCCTTTGGCTTCCACACTTCTCCCTGCCTTCCATTAATGTCTCTCTCAGTTCCAGCGACATCAATGAGCAACAATATCTAACAGAAACGAGTCCACTGGTCACCAGCAAATATATACAGTCCCAAAAGCTTAAGACCAGTTGAAAAATGGCAACAAGCAAGAGGAGGAAATGGGCATTAAGTTCATTAAAAACAAACTGAAACAGGCAATTTTTGGCGTGATCAACAACTACGGTGGAGCCATCGTCATCACTGAGTTCATGTTTGGAACTTTGATTTCTGTTTTGGGTTTTTTCCAGGTGTAAAACAGCTCGTTTCAGTTTAAGGACTGTATATATATCTTTGCATAGTACTTTGCCAGTGACACTGATAATGAGCAAGCGTCCTGAGCTTAACCAGCTAGCCACGGTGTTAGGTAGCAAAACTTCACACAGGCGATATAAAAACACGGACATATCCATCAGCAGTCGCTCAGTATCAATGAAGTCCTGTTGTGAACCTTAACCTTTCACTACCTTCATCTTAACTTTTGAAACCAGAAGCTATGCGTGGCCGACCTGACCGTGAAATCGAGGAGCGCTGCACACTCAGGCTAGCCTCCGGGCTTACCCTGAGTCACTGGACTTTACTTTCTGACTCTGAGAAGGACCATAGTGTTAAAGTCATCAAGACTTGTTGGTAGCAACTGAGTCCATATAATTAACAGGAGAATACATTTAATGGTGTTAGAGCAAGAGAACAGAGAAGACTTCATTATAACATGTATGTACCCACAGGGACGCCTCTGCTGGCCGTGATAGGTAATACAGGTTTAAGGCACTTCCTCAATGGCTTCATTTTTTAGACTCAGAAGCTATGTTCATCTTTTATGTACAGTCTGTGTTCACACCATAATAAACACCCGGGCTGGTTAGCGAGCTAACTCTAGCGTAGCTATGCAATGTGTATCTGGCAAATCTGGTGCCAACATACTGACATACTGGTACACAGCTTATACACTGGTCTCTCAGCCATTATAGGCTATAAAACACAGGCTACAATACAAATGTACTTTACTGTTCTGGCTCGTACTAGGCTTGCACACAGATGGAGAGCATCTCATCTCATCTCATCTCATCTCATCTCATATCGTATCGTTTTGTAGGACCTGTTGTAACATTTCTGTATAGTTTAGCCATAAAATAAATATGAAGACATAATTCTGTAACTGGGTGATTTTGCTTGAAAGGTGACTGAAATGATTAAAACATGAGCAATCAGCTGATTAACTGGTTCAATGACTAATCATCTGAGCTCGCACTTCAGTGAATAAGCAAGTAATCAGCTTGTTATATGCAGCAGGCTGTAGCCTCCTTTTACAGGAGCAGCATCCACACTTCTCATTAGCACCATTAGTAATACCCTCACCAGCATGTGACATTTTATATTATGCTTTAATCACAGAGCACGTGATGCTGTTAAGGAATAAGAGGCTGTCACACCAACAAACTGCCCTGCTGGCAAAGCAGTTCTTACAGTATGAGAATGTTTTGTAATGCAATGATGACTTTTGTGGGTCTGAGAAAAATCTACCATGTGAACTTTGACCTCCACGATTTCATTCATCCTCCTTTTTGCTCATACAGTAACACACAGAAGTATACGCGGCACACTGACCCTTATTGTCCTTCCCCAGTCGACCTATGGCAGACGTTCGAGGTGGACTCCCTGGAGCATCTGGAAGCACTTGAGTTGGTGACGGCGCGGCTGGAGCGCAAGGTCAGCCTCTGCAAGGCCAACGTCATGATGGTCACCTGCTTTGATGGTGTCGCCGGGAGACGGCGTAAGAAGAGACGGCGAAAAACGGCAGATCATAGATTCACAGAGAGATACTGACCTACTGGCTGACATATATGTTTCTTTTAGACTATTATGTAGAACTTGTTGATTATCCATGAAGTTATCTCGGCACTCAAGACACAGAGGTGAGATCACCTCATGTATACACTTGTTATGTTTTGAAGTAGCACACTGCCTCCGGTCCCCTGGTGGGAATTCCTCTGCGGCATTTTAGACTTTCAAAAAAATCCAACTAACCTTTACTTCATGTTTTCCAGACAGTAGTTGCAGTTAAATAACCTATAAAGATGTGTGTTTATGCACTTTTTTAGCATTTGGCAGTATATTTAAAGCCATCACGTTCAAGCAGCATCTAATGCTAAAATATTTTGGTGCTAACGAGCTCGGTACCACAAAACTGCTGGCTCCAATGTTGGACAACGGGAGAGCCTATCATGTGTAATGAAACAGAAGCAGTCCAAAGTCTGTGTCTGCCATGGTTCTCAAAGAAATGACTCCACGTCTGATAATAACACTACACAACAACTGGCACTCAAACCTGTCAAAATGTGCTCTGGTTCTCAAAAGGCTCTGCGACCGTAGAAATGAGGGATTAGATCCTGGTTCTCTGGGAAGTCTTTAGGCTCAGCAATATCATTTATGTGAATACCATCTACACATCTGTGCAAAACGGCTCAGGAGGCAACTACAGCTCCAAATGAAGCACTTTTGTACTCTGCTAAGCAATTAATGAGAAACTGTGATAAGTGGACGATCCAAATTGTGCTTTTCTTAAAGCCATTTTCACACAAAGCTTTATTCCAATTGTCTTTGTCTATCGCACGCTTTGACATGCTGACTGGAGTCAAGGCTCCAATGATCGTCCGATTAGTGGACTGGCCTCTCTACCTCCTGAGCCACAGCTGTTCCACTGGATGCAAACATTTACAATACCTCAAACTGTCCTTCTACAACAAACAGAGCAAAGCGAGGGAAATGCAACTGAACGTGACGATTATGTTCTTCAAGTTTCATGTGCTTTGCTGTTCTTCTTGATTTGATTGGTCAAACCAATCATGTACTCAGCCAACACGATGTCTTTGAGTAGCAACGTGATCAGCCATCGTAGAGCAGAAGGCGGTGCAGCTTTCACAAAAAGGGAATATTATGCCACCAATGATGCCATTGTGTAAATAGATTTTGGTGCTAAAACTACAAAAGTAGTGCATTTCCTTATTTGTAACTAATGTAAATAAGTAAATGTTTAGCAGGGATCTCAGTGAACTGTTGAATGAGCCATAAGGGAACAACGGTAGTGTTTGTGTAAGTTACACCAACAGAGAGGTCGGTGATCAATACACTGACTGTAAAACACATTAGTAAGTGATTGGAAGTAGAATAAAAGAATGCAGATTCTACTGACAGTGTAATGGAGGAGTAATTACTTTAAAGGAATAACGTCACGGTGTCTGAAGAGCCCTGTGGCTCCGAGCCACGACCCAAAGTGATCGGTGAGCAGTGCTGGGATGTCTACCTGGGTCGATGCGTTTAAATATACGGGAATCGCACACACGCACACACGCTGGATGTTTGTTGTTGTGAATCGTATTAATCAGCATGTTGTTGTCACTGTGAATAAATGAGCACAGCACTCCATTATGTTTCATGTGTGCAGAGACTGTGCATCCTTTGATTTGCAAAAATTAAAAGTGCTGTGCTGCTCCTGCTGCCATCACATCTGGGATCTTGTCCTTACTGGTCACCAGAGCCTGTTTTTAAGTGTGAATGTGTGAGTGCATGTGTGAGTGCGTGTGTGAGTGCATGTGTGTGTGCATGTGTGAGTGCATGTGTGAGTGCATGTGTGTGTGCGTGTGTGAGTGCATGTGTGTGTGCATGTGTGAGTGCATGTGTGAGTGCGTGTGTGAGTGCATGTGTGAGTGCGTGTGTGTGTGTGTGCGTGTGTGAGTGCGTGTGTGAGTGCGTGTGTGAGTGCATGTGTGTGTGCATGTGTGCGTGTGTGAGTGCGTGTGTGAGTGCGTGTGTGAGTGCATGTGTGTGTGCATGTGTGCGTGTGTGAGTGCGTGTGTGAGTGCGTGTGTGTGTGCATGTGTGTGTGCATGTGTGAGTGCGTGTGTGAGTGCGTGTGTGAGTGCGTGTGTGTGTGCATGTGTGTGTGCATGTGTGAGTGCGTGTGTGAGTGCGTGTGTGAGTGCATGTGTGTGTGCACGTGTGAGTGCACGTGTGAGTGCACGTGTGAGTGCATGTGTGTGTGCGTGTGTGAGTGCCATGACGCCATGCAACATCGAAAACAGGAAGGGGTTTTTGAGTTGTCAAATGAAAAGGTAATGACACCAAGCCATGTTCAGCCCTGGGGGTGCCCCATTATAAAGTCAGCATCATTAAAGAAGAACACTGGAAACACACACGTGTTTCCTTCCCTGACTTTGCCCTTCCTCTCTTTCTGCTCCACTTCCTCATTGCTCAGCCTCATCTGAGACACACACACACACACACCGTACGCCTGGTTAACGTCCATAGCTCATTTAAAACTGAATAATGTGTTTTATATCATTTTATTTTTTCTAGAAATGTCTCCATATTTGGAGGCAGTTTGTCCACTACAAACACAAACTGATCCTGAGCCAGTTTAAACGCTGAGTTTAAATGTGACTATTTTAAGATGTCATGGGAACTGCATCACTTTGGCTCATTAGGTGGAAAAAGAGGTGCTATTTCTGTCTCTGAGAAACTTGAATTTTAAAGCCTCCCCATAAAGAAAGCTGAGAGGGCACATTTATAATAAACCTTATCAGACTCTGTGTTTGGGGGCTGATACCATCACCAGATGTTTAGGGAGCTAAATGTAGGCAGAATGTGTAAAATCTCACCACTAGATGTCAGTAGATTTCAGACCGCAGTTAAACCAAATAGTTTTATCCCTCCCGCTCACAGTGCAGATCTTTGCTGCTACAGGACAGACAGCTGTTCATCTGTAGTTAGCGTAGGCCAGTGGTCCCCAAACTTTTTTTGCTGGCCCCGCTTTGTTTTACAAGAAAAATGTTGCCCCCCCACAAACACACCCTCCAACCACACGCGCGCATATTTTGCTCCGTTGCGATTTATTTCACACCTCAAATATTTAGTAAACAATTAAACAAATACAAGTAAACTGCAATAAATTACAGGTAGTAATAAAATAAACTACTAACTCTTTTACGCTGCGTCCGCACCTACACGGGTAGTTTTGAAAACGCAGCTGTTTCGTCCTCGTAAACGATGTTTCGAATCACTGAAAACGGAGATTTTTTTAAACTCCTTTTTTGCGTTTACGTGTGGACGAGGAATACAGAGTTCCTCAGGCAACGTCAAAGGTATGTGCTTTTTTCACGTCACGCTGTGGCCACGTTACTGTTTACATGAGATGAATTGCAGAATGATAGAGACACAATACTGTTAATCTGACTGTCTGCAGGTTTTACACACAGTTACTGTCCCTCTGTTTACAAAGGCAGAGGCGTCACAGTGTGATTATCTTACGTGTAGTTGTTTTTTCCTGTGTAATAATGTTCAACATTGCTGTCAATACATTTTTAAAAAAATGCCTCTTCATCATGTTCCAGAGTAAACATCTGGTTCTAAGATTGTCAGGGCCGAGTACAAGAACCTCAGTTTGATCTGAATTTAGGAGGACATCAGCGGTCATCCGGGTCTTTATGTCTATAAGACATTCCTGCAGTTTAAATAGTTGTTGTGTGTTATCTGCCTTGATGGCCGGTTAGATTTACTGCGGTCAAGTGAGCCCTCACTTACGAAGTCGCAGTCAAGCTAGCCGCCCCGCCAGCCGCACCTAAAATGTTGTTGCACTACTCTTACGCATATTACGGTATCGGTGCCGACTGGCTTAGAAACGCAGTGTTTTCTGTCCTGACACTATTTTACTTCACAATCCACTCCCAGTTTTAGTTAATCTCCACTTTCCCCCCTGTGATCCACAGCCCAAATTACTGTATGATTCAGAGAAAATTAACAATAAAATTTACCCAATTTACTCAACTATACTTTTAATGTCCTCATCTTTGAGCTCAGATTACAGGAAAACTGAAAGAGGTGACGCAGATATCTCACTGGATTCTGACTCTGGGTGACCCCCACTCTGCATGCTGTGATCCACAGCCAAAATTACTGTACAGTTTTTGAGAAAATTGATAGTAAAATCTTCCCATTTTGCTTTACTGTACTCTACATATTGACATCTTTGATCTCCGATTACAGGAAAACTGTAAGAGGTGACGCAGATATTTCACTGGATTATGAATCTAGGCCATCTCCAGTCTTCACCCTGTCATCCACAGCCAAAATTACTGTACGGATTTTGAGAAAATTGATAGTAAACTTTGCACAATTTACTCTACTGTACTCTATATATTCTCATCTTTGACCTCAGATTACAGGAAAACTGTAAGAGGTGACGCAGATATCTCACTGGATTATGACTCTGGGTGACCCCCACTCTGCACCCTGTGATCCACAGCAAAAATTACTGTATGGATTTTGAGAAAATTCATAGCAAAATCTTCCCATTTTGCTTTACTGTACTCTACATATTGACATCTTTGAGCTCCGATTACAGGAAAACTGTAAGAGGTGACGCAGATATTTCACTGGATTCTGACTCTAGGCTGTCGCCACTCTTCAGCCTGTGATCCACAGCCAAAATTACTGTACAGTTTTTGAGAAAATTCATAGTAAACTTTGCACAATTTACTCTACTGTACTCTATATATTCTCATCTTTGAGCTCAGATTACAGGAAAACTATAAGAGGTGACGCAGATATTTCACTGGATTATGACTCTGGGTGACCCCCACTCTGCACCCTGTGATCCACAGCCAAAATTACTGTACGGATTTCTGATAAAATTAAATCCTATTCCATTACCAAACAAAATGAGTTCATTGAAGTATTTGCTTAACTACAAGAAATGTCTTTCCACACACAATTTAAATTTTTCAAAATGTCATTCACACACCACCTCAAGTATCAACTTCAGTTTTAGACATTATTTATTCAGTGCTTAATCACAACAATAGTCAACTTAAGGCACTTACATAATAAGTTAAACCTTACAATAATACATACAGAGAAAAACCCAACAATCATATGACCCCCTATGAGCAACAGTGGGAAGGAAAAACTCCCTTTTAACAGGAAGAAACCTCCGGCAGAACCAGGCTCAGGGAGGGGCGGCCATCTGCCTCAACCGGTCAGGGTGAGAAATTACATTTCTCAGATTACTGATTTCTCATATTACTACTACACAGTTTAGATACACTCAACAAAAATATAAACGCAACACCTTTGTTACTGCTCCCATTCCCCATGGGATGGACGTAGAGACCGAAAATTCATTCCAGATACACAATATAACCATCCCTCCCAAACAGTGGTCACAAATCAGTCCAAATGTGTGGACTGCACATTCCAGGGTGGCCTTTTGTTGTGGGCAGTCTGAGGTACACCTGTGCACTACTCATGATGTCAGATCAGCATCCTGATGTGGCACACCTGTGAGGTGGGATGGATTATCTCAATATAGCAGATGTGCCCACTACCACACATTTGGACTGATTTGTGACCACTGTTTGGGAGGGATGGTTATATTGTGTATCTGGAATGAATTTTAGGTCTCTACGTCCATCCCATGGGGAATGGGAGCAGTAACAAAGGTGTTGCGTTTATATTTTTGTTGAGTGTATCTAAACTGTGTAGTAGTAATATGAGAAATCAGTAATCTGAGAAATGTAATTTCTCACCCTGACCGGTTGAGGCAGATGGCCGCCCCTCCCTGAGCCTGGTTCTGCCGGAGGTTTCTTCCTGTTAAAAGGGAGTTTTTCCTTCCCACTGTTGCTCATAGGGGGTCATATGATTGTTGGGTTTTTCTCTGTATGTATTATTGTAAGGTTTAACTTATTATGTAAGTGCCTTAAGTTGACTATTGTTGTGATTAAGCACTGAATAAATAATGTCTAAAACTGAAGTTGATACTTGAGGTGGTGTGTGAATGACATTTTGAAAAATTTAAATTGTGTGTGGAAAGACATTTCTTGTAGTTAAGCAAATACTTCAATGAACTAATTTTGTTTGGTAATGGAATAGGATTTAATTTTATCAGAAATCCGTACAGTAATTTTGGCTGTGGATCACAGGGTGAAGAGTGGCGACAGCCTAGAGTCAGAATCCAGTGAAATATCTGCGTCACCTCTTACAATTTTCCTGTAATCGGAGCTCAAAGATGTTAATATGTGGAGTACAGTAAAGCACAATGGGAAGATTTTGCTATGAATTTTCTCAAAAACTGTACAGTAATTTTGGCTGTGGATCACAGGGTGCAGAGTGGGGGTCACCCAGAGTCATAATCCAGTGAGATATCTGCGTCACCTCTTTCAGTTTTCCTGTAATCTGAGGTCAAAGATGAGGACATTAAAAGTATAGTTGAGTAAATTGGGTAAATTTTATTGTTAATTTTCTCTGAATCATACAGTAATTTGGGCTGTGGATCACAGGGGGGAAAGTGGAGATACACTAAAAATGGGAGTGGATTGTGAAGTAAAATAGTGTCAGGACACAAAACACTGCGTTTCTAAGCCAGTCTTCACCCATACCGTAATATACGTAAGAGTAGTGCAACCACATTTTCGGTGCGGCTGGCGGTGCGGCTAGCTTGACTGCGACTTCGTAAGTGAGGGCTCACTTGACCACAGTTTAGATTTGGGGTTCATCTGCATAGAAGTGAAAATGCTGCCTCAGCTCTGCCGCTGTTTTTACAGCTGTTAGCCTGTGCTAGTGATAATTGTATTGAAGTGGATCTAACATTGTTGGACACAGACACTTAGCGAATAAACTCTCAAATCATGTAAGAACGTAATCTAAATGTTTATCAGGGAGAACGTGTGATTTCTGGACACCAAGCCTAACATTAGTGTACAGAACTTTATAACCAGCTGATGTTGTTGTTTAGCTGGCGCCTCGTCTGCTGTCCGACAGGAGACTCGCACGTCTGACCTGATAAGTGACAGTGACAGCGACAGTGTTGGGGATAAATAACCCGATACGTTTTCAACTGTTAGAGCCCTGACTCAGTTCATGAGATGTGGCTTGAGGTTACGAGGATGACATTTTATCCACATGCTGGCTGCCATGTCTCTTTCCTTCCCATTTTTGCTTCTTTGCTGAACGGGACCCAGATGTCGAACAGTCTGCAGACATGAATTTAAATTTGCCTCCATAACACACAAACACTTGCGAGCTCTCTCCTGCTCCAGCTTTGGTGGCAGCTCTGTAGTATTCAGGATGGTAATAATACTTACAGTTTTTGTATATCAAAGACCCATTACTATATGTAATTTAAATATAACAGTTTACATTTACAACACATCTGTGCCTAAAGGGCTAAATCTAATTGGTCTTCTCTTAAAAACACAGCGACGGTCTGTCTCTCAGGGTGTTCAATGAGATCACTGACGGCACAGGAGGAGGACGGAGAAAACATCATCGGTCTGATAAATGTAAGTAAGAGTGACAACACAACACAAATTGACGCACACATTTGAAACCATTCCCACTCTAATCCACAGCACGCTTTATCTGCTTTACGTGGCATCGTCTGACCGCTTTATGTCGCGTTACATAACCGCGGACACCCAGCCGGGAGCCAGTGCCACACATCTGCCAGGAGATGGCAGCCTCCACCACGCGCTTAAATAAATATATAAAGTTGTCATGAAGCGATGCATGTTTTGCAGTGAGGGGAAGGTGAAAATCCCCGGATAAGACAGTAAACAAGAAGCATGAGAGAGTGTGAGAAGAGAGAGTGAGGAGGAAAACACCGCGACGCTGCTTCATGTGGAGACAAACACAGAGAGGCTCCATCCAGCAGTGAGTACACCTCTCCATCCTGTGCTGCGGTGTCAGTGTGGCATGAACGTCAGCAGGCTCAGTGTAGTCATTTTAAACCAGATTAAAGACGGGCAGGGCAGCAAGTGTGAACAAACGCTTTCTGCGGCGATGTGAAACTACGGGGAGAAGCGCAATAAACTCGGTAGCTGACTTTACACGCGGACACGGCGACGCTAGCGTGTTTTGCTTTAACCTTAGTCTTCCCACGTTAAAGCTCTGGTGATGTGCGATAAAAAAAAAGCACGAAAATACGTTTAATGAGCGATGTGCACGTAAACGTCAGAGGCACGTGCACAGGGAGGCATTCGCCGCCACCCACTTGCCGCGCGACACGGGAAGTCAAACATCTGACAGAGTCCAAGCTGAACGCGCGCGTGTCCAGCGACAACTGCGTAACTTTGTCAGGATTACGTAAACGGCCACCTTTCCCTTTGTTAGTGTGCTGCTGCTCACCTGAGCCTGAGCTGTTCTTAATTATGTCAGAGAAGTCTAAACGTAGGAGCATAGGTGCGTTTGTTTTTACGCAATTTATTATGGCACCGACTATTGTGACCTATGACAGCATTGGAGGGCACACCCTCGGATAAACTAGCACTTGTCAACAGTGGGAAGGAAGAGCTCCATTTTTACAGGTAGAGGTCTCTGACAGAACCAGGATCATCAAGGGACAGCCATGTAAATGCTGGAGGAGATATGTTCAGTGCATCATGGGAAGTCCCAACGCAGAGTCTGTGGTTCAGGATCGACAGGTTCACACTTAAAAACAAGCTTTACCCAGAAATGGAACTTAGCTACAGAGAAAACATAAAGATGTATTGTTTGAATTCAATTCAGTTTTATTTATACAGCGCCAAATCACAACACCACTCGCCTCAAGGCGCTTTATATTGTACAGTAGACCCTACAATAATAGATACAGAGAAAAGCCCAACAATCACATGACCCCCTATGAGCAGCACTTTGGCGACAGTGGGAAGGAAAAACTCCCTTTTAACAGGAAGAAACCTCCAGCAGACCCAGGCTCAGGGAGGGGCGGGGCCATCTGCTGTGATTGGTTGGTGTGAGAGAAGGAAGACAGGATAAAGACATGCTGTGGAAGAGAGACAGAGGTTAATAACAGATATGATCCAATGCAGAGAGGTCTGTTAACACATAGTGAGTGAGAAAGGTGACTGGAAAGGAAAAACTCACAGATGGACAGATAGAGCTGGGTGTCATCAGCATAGCAGTGTAAATGTATGCTATGTCTTCTAATGATGCTGCCTAAAGCTGGGCAGACACTGTGCGATTTTTTTCAGTCGTGCGATTCAGCTCCTGCTCAAACTGCACGATTGACTCGCAGGGGTTAGAAGTTCATAGGTCACGATGCAGGTCTCACACTATACGGCCCGATGCTCTGATGCGACCTGAGTCACACTGTGCGTCCATAACATGAAGGTTATAACAGATAATCTGTCGCTCGCTCTCTCTGTCTTTCACTCACACAGACACACCACCACCATCAACTTTGCTAAATTGCTAATGAAAAACATTGATCAGCTGTGATTGAGCAGCAGTGTCGATCCAACTATTTTCACGGTTGTTGTGGTCGTGATAATTTTGTGAGGCCACATCGAAAAGGCTCGGATGAGCTTTCCAAAGTTCTACAAGTTGTCCCTCCATCGCTTGTGTCCAGATCACACGCTGCACAGCCGTGCTGCGCCGTCTTTTTCGCTGACATTTGTGTTTGCGTATGCGCAGTGTGACAAACTGCGGTGACACCCTCACGACGGTCGCGAGGATTTGAAATCCTCACGACCAAGCGATTGATGATCGGGAGCTGATCGTGAGGTGTCAATCGCTTCTTGTTACCCCACGTATACTACACGATGCACGATGAAGGCCAAAATCGGGCCGATCGCCAAAACGGTTGCACGACTCAAAAATCAGCTCAAAATGGGCCAAAAATCGCACAGTGTGAGCCCAGCATAAGGGAAGCATGTATAATGTAAACAGAATTGGTCCTAGCACTGAACCCTGTGGAACTCCATAATTAACCTCAGTGTGTGAAGAGGACTCTCCATTTACATGCACAAACTGGAGTCTATTAGATAGATATGATACAAACCACTGCAGTGCAGTACCTGTAATACCTACAGCATGTTCTAATCGCTCTAATAGGATATTATGGTCGACAGTATCGAACGCTGCACTGAGGTCTAGCAGGACAAGCACAGAGATGAGTCCACTGTCAGAGGCCATAAGAAGATCATTTGTAACCTTCACTAAAGCTGTTTCTGTGCTGTGATGAGCTCTGAAACCTGACTGAAACTCTTCAAATAAACCTCTGCAGATGATCTGTTAGCTGTTTGACAACTACTCTTTCAAGGATGTTTGATATAAAGGAAGGTTGGAGATTGGCCTATAATTAGCTAAGACTGCTGGGTCTAGAGATGCTTTTTGAATAAAGGTTTAACTACAGCCAGCTTGAAGGCCTGTGGTACATAGCCGATCATTAGAGATAGGTTGATCATATTTAAGATCGAAGAATTAATTAATGGCAGGACTTCTTTGAGCAGTTTTGTAGGAATGGGGTCTAAAAGACACGTTGAAGGTTTGGAGGAAGTAATTATTGAAGTTAACTCAGAAAGATCAACTGAAAGATCAGTTTGGTGTTAAGCTTTATAGGGACCTTTTATAAATTCTTAGGTTTGAAATGAGTTCCTTCCAAAATTAGCCGAAGCTCTCCACAGAAGTGGGAGAAACAACTATATCCGAAACATCACTGTGTTATGCTGAAGAGATCATCTAGAGCCGGACTGCACTTTGATCTAATACCAGTGTGAAGTGTTTTATCATGAACTTTAACTTTTAGAGAGAGCCTGGCATGCAGTTTTGAGGCTTTGGGGTTAACCTGAATGGTCCAGATTAGCAAAGAAACTCAGTATTTCAGCAAGGCCTGTGAAAACTTTTACTTTCACACGACTGTACCTCTTCTCTGCCCTGAAGTCTTTTCAGATTCAAACCACATTTTGATAAGTTTGTTGACTGATTTTTGGACATAGGTGTTACAATATGTGGTCTGGATCTGCTGATCCTTGTTGAATTTCCACAGCCAGCGATTAGCCAGGTTCCTATTTGGTGACCACCGTTATTTTTCTGGCATTAGAAAAGTCTTTTTGTTTTTCTTCTGGCAAATATGACTGGTTCTAGTTTGGGCTCTAGCACTGCTTTGTAGGGAAAACAGATATAAGTGACATTACACAGCAGGTGAAGTCCTGGATTGTCTCTTGAGTGCATTTGGGTTGTTTCCTGTTATTTCTAGTCTTGCTAATCTATGCTAAGCTAACTGTGGCACGCCTCAGAACTCCAAGAAAATGATTCAAATGTAAAATGTCAGAACATCCATTCTCTGCAGTTTATTTCCAAGCACCAGTTAAATTAAAAAAATAAAAGCATGAATCCATTAACAAGAGAATTCCCACCTCAACTTTACAATACAGCATTTGGTTTCTCCTAATAGGAATTACAGTGACAGGACAGGTGAGTGACTGTGGAAAAGGTCACAGGTAAATCATGGTGAACATGGTGTAAGAAGCCCTCGGGTCAGGTGTTGCTACCCTTGCTAATACTTAAGGCCTGTAAATGCTTGCACCTCACATTTCCCACTCTTATGCAAAGACAATCTGATGAGGAAAAACAAAAGGATTTCAAAGAGATCCAGATTTTCTGTCAAGCACTTGCATCAATTATCAGCAAATCAACTCTTGGCTCTGTATGATGTTACTGAAAGCAGATACCCGATATGGCCATCTCAGGCACGCAGCTTGGATTCTGAGCCCAGAAGCCCCACCCACTTGCTACGAAAGCTTTTTGAGGGGCAGCCAGTCACAAGAAAGGGGGCTTAGAGGGAGGGTAAAGGAGCTAGAGCAGCTGGTTTCAGAGCGTGCACAGTGTAAAAACTGACACATGCAAAGCCACACCAGGAGTGAAAATATGGAGCTGTAAATGACACATATTATCAGCTGTGACATAAATTTGAAAGGAATATTTGTGTCAGTTTGTAGTATTATTCCTATTGTATTCTGTACTATATGGACAAAAGTATTGCAGGACCAACACTTTACACCTACAGGGGCTGCGCGGCCACGGACACCTGTGCCAAATCACCATCGTTAAGCCTGCTGATGGCGTGACATTACGCTGCTTTGGTTGGTCCACCGGGCAGGACTTTCCCACTGCATACAACATGTCGCCTGCAGAAATGAGCCCCACTTCCCAAACTGCACTTTCTGTAAGAAGAAGTGAGTCTAAAATAGTAATAGTGTACAGAGTACGTCTTTGGTCATTCAC
>NC_138951.1:832500-895000 GCF_965226115.1 Aulonocara stuartgranti | reverse complement strand
GCTAAAAAAACTGACGTGACTGTAGAGTATGAAAACATCGATTCTTGCTTTTTTAAAGTCATGTGTCACGTTTGTCTCGGCTGACGGGTAATTTAACCCTCAGTGGTAGCTGGCAGTAGCTTTCTCTGTCACGGTGTTTCATATTCAGCTGATGTTGTTACACCGAATGACATAAATCCCAAAGTTGCTAATTGTTCTACCTGCCCTTCAGACTCTAAGCTTATCGATGCCCTTCACTTTGCAGTGCGTCGTTTATATTGTCCAAATAACTTCGAGCATGTCAGGACTTAATATTCACTTCATAAAACAGCTGACAATTCAATTTCCTAGTAATTAACATGTAGTTGTTACAAATTTGACGTATTAGCAAAGATGGTTTGGTGAAAGTATTTTTAACTGATGGCTGTCAGGGACACAGGTCGTCTTACAGACCTCCTTAAATACACTCTGCTTTTTGTGTTATGGCCTTATGTTATTGATGTTATTTTAGGAGCCAGTGTGTGTTGTGTCTTTAACTGGTCGTGCTGCCAGACCAGTGGGCCATCCAGTTCTTACAGCTGGAGAAGCTCTACCATGAACGCCTGCTCTCCAACCTCACAGTCCTGCAGGAGAACTGGGGTTTGGCATCTTATCAGTCCTAAAAAACACACACAACATATTCTTGTGGCAAAATGAAACTGCGTGTGATTGTTACACTTATGTGTTCGCAGAGAGCCAAGAGAGGGAGAAGGACAGCGGCAGCAGCTTGCCTCCTGAGACAGACGGCATGAGCGAGAAACACTTTGAGACGCTGAGCCAGATGTGCAGAACTCACCTCAGGTAAACCACAGTGGGACGCTCTGCTGCCTGTCGCGTGTCTGTGATGTGGCTCCGCTCATACACAGACGAGTCGAGCAGCTCAGTGTCTGAAGTGAATGCTTTCATTCCCTCCTTTTGCCGTCATCGCTGCCACACAGAAAGCTTTTAGCACCAGTTTTGCTTTAACAATCTGCTGCTATCTTTGTCTCTCTGACGAGGACAAATCAAGAAGTTGAGACTGAGCCACGGTATCGATGATGCGTGAGGATAGAGGGAGGAATGAAACCCAATTTGAATAAGTGTAAATATGAATATCAATATTGCAGGAAGGGCACCAAAGATTTGCCCTGTAGATTCATTTCCGCTCGATGCAGACAGACAGCAGGAGTTTGCACGCCGGACGCTGGTGGTCACGCTCTGATCCAGCTGCTATGTTACTGCAGGCCAGAGTCTCTGCAAGCAGGAGGATGTAGTTTGACTGAAGAACAGATGAGAGCCTGACAAATGTCTAAAGTTGTTTTCTCATAGGTTCAGTAATATATTAACGTCCTCTCCTCCTCTTTTCTCCTGCTGCCTGCCTGGCCTGTGTTTGGAATCACTCAGGCCATCCATCAGTGTGGAACAGGTAGGACAGACCAGCAGCCAGGCTGTTCAGGCTGTTCAGGCTCAATTTAAGACCTTTACTTTGCATTAAAGTTGTCGACTATGTTTCAATCACCAGAACAAGCTCAACACGACACTACAGCCGCATCGTGATGAAGGTAAACACGTGTCTCTGTTCAGAACTGATACCAAAGAATCACCACAGATGATGATGTGTTTAGAAGTGTGTACTCCATGCTGCGTGTTCAGCAGCCTGACAGCAACATTTATGGCAGCTTTCAGTTTGGTGTATTTTACATTCAGAAATAACTGCAGTGAGCTAACTGTAGATATGACAACGTTTGACTTTACAGTTGAACAAAGGTAGTAAGAGAAGAAGAACTTTATTTATCCTGAGGGAAATTCTTTTGTCATACACATGCTCAGCAAGAGAGACAGATTAATAAGATATACAATAATAAATAATTATGTATATTGTTACTCAGCATAGGGGCAGCACAGTTCCACGGTGGTCAGCACTGTTGCCTCACAGCAAGAAGGTTCAGTTCCATCATCCGGCCGGGGAGTTTGCATGTTCTCCCGTGGGTGATTCTCCCCGGGTACTCCGGCTTCCTCCCACCGTCCAAAGACATGCACTTAGTGGGGATAGGCTAATGGATGCCCATAGGTGTGAATGTGTGTGTTAGCCCCCCGCCTCTCGCCCTATGACAGCCAGGATCGGCTCCAGCGCCGCGACCCTGAAAAGGATAAGTGGAAGCAGACGGATGGATTACTCAGCATTTTGCAAAATGTAAAAAATGGGAAAAATATCGTAGCGTGAGTAAAGTAATGTGGTAATATCGTACCCTGCTGAGTTCACCTTTGGGTGCTGAGGTGAACCTTGTGTTTGTGAACTAATGGGACGGTTGGTAATTAGATTTTCACCTATGCAACCAAAACAATGCACAATGAGCGCATCGTGGCAAAGTGTAAGTCATACGATTTTTCCATTTCTGTTCCAGCCAACACGTCAGAAACTACGCACCAGGAGGAAGTGAAGGAACACAGCTTGATTTTGGAGTCAGAGCGTTCATCACCACAGACGGGCTGTGAGGAGGAGGATGGAGATACATGTGAGGAAGGGCAGGAAGTAGAAGAAGAAGAAGAAGAGCAGTGTGAGGAGACACCAGAAGAGGAAGAGGTGAAAGTGGAGTGGCCAACAGGAGTACCTCAGGCATCAGACAAGGACCTGGCCAAACTGTCCCACAAGGAGGGGGTAGGACTGCACTTTAGCTGCCTTTACACCCGCGTTAGCGCCACTCGAGGATATGAAATGACAACAAATGAGTATGTTGTCATGTCAGATATTAAATTAATACTGTACTGCACAAAAGTCTTGAGCTGCTCGTTATTTCTTGATATTTTGTAAGAAAATGGGGATGAAGACGACAGAGTTTGTACAATTCCAGCAGGATTTTATTCCTGTTTTAAGGACATGACTTTCAGATTCTGTTCATGTGCTGCAGATGGGTTTTTGTCTCTGCTGCTTTCCTCCAAGCTTTGAGGGCCACGCTGCACACCACGTGCCACGTTTGGGCTACTAGCTCTTTGGGAATCACCTCGTTGGGGCAGAACTAGCACTTTGGACCTATCAGGCATCTTTCATAGACTCAACTGAAGAAAGGGGAAAACTCATTTTATGGAAAGCTGCTGGTAACAAAGTGTCTAAAGATACCATTTAAAATTGGTTCATTGCTGTTGTCTTTGGTCTGTAGACACAACACTGGCTCTTTTTTGTGCTTGAATGATTCATTGGTATGTGTTAGGTCAAAAACAAGGATGAAGATTCCTCTGAAAATGAGGAACAAGGTACAAGTTAGGGTTGGGCGATTGGACGAATATGTCGACTATCCATGAAAGGCTGAGCCCATCGGCGACCCGAGTACAAGTCTGACGCTCAAAGCAAAACAGAAAGAAATTAGGATTGGCTCAAGACTTTTGCACAGTACTGCATTGGCACAAATATATTTTCACTTTCCATCCAACACCCTTCATTTATTCCCTTTTCCTTCCTGGCTTGTTTCCTTTATCCTTTCCATTAAAGTCCGCCTGCAGGAAGAAATTCCACATGCTGAGCAGCTCAGTTCTTCCTTGGACACTCCCACGGATCATATCCGTCATCCCTGAATGAGACCATCATCATTTTTCTGTTGAGAAAGCCTCCACCCATGTTCACTGGTGTGGCCTCACACTTGGGACGTCCACCCTGCCAAGTGTGTTAGATTATTGAGCCAAGACGTCATGTTCTGGCTGAACCACTGAGCTGAAGGGGCCTGGTTCCTGCAGGGGTGGGGATGTAATCACAGGATCCAGGCCTTGCACTGATGGCTTCGGGATCATGGCTCATTTAACTAGAAACTATCCCTTTCTATCAAATTTCACAAGGTTTTGAATGCTTTTCATCAGCAATATTTGTACTTCCTTACATGGTAAATGGCCTGTATTTGTAAAGTGCTTTACTCGTCCCTAAGGACCCCGAAGTGCTTTACACATCCAGTCATCCACCCATCCACACACACACACACACACAGTCACACACTGGTGATGGCAGCTACATTGTAGCCACAGCCACCCTGGGGCGCACTGACAGAGGCGAGGCTGCCGGACACTGGCGCCACCGGGCCCTCTGACCACCACCAGCAGGCAACGGGTGAAGCGTCTTGCCCAAGGACACAACGACCGAGACTGTCCAAGCCGGGGCTCGAACCGGCAACCTTCCAATTAGAAGAAACATGAAAAATCTGACTCAAAACCCTCCAAAATGTCACGACAAACATTGTGTGACTTGGACAAATTATTTATATGCTTTGACTAAACGCTGCGATGAGCTCAGGCAGCACGTTGGCGGGCTCGGAGAGCTCCACAGCGCTTTCTGTCTTTCTGTCTTTTATACAAATATAACACTGTCGAACTTTTAATCCCCGGTGGAAAAATTGTTACTCATTTTAGCCAATAGGTGAACCTATATAGATTTCAATTTGTGACGATTGCTGGGTGAATGTTGGCCCTGAAGTGGTTAGAAAATTGCAGTTTGTCTTACAGCCAATCAGTGGGTGGATTTTTTAAACAAATGTTAAACGTGTGTGTGCATGGCGGGGTGTAACTACTGACACTGACAGACGCAGGAAAGCGAAGCCAATCCTGTCTGCTGAGGTTCACCTCAGCTGATTCCTGCCTGTGAAATGGAGCTTTCCATTGTGACTGTGTTGTTGGTGCTTTCTAAAGCATCTTTCATGAAGCTGTGATGAATAACATGGCCTCATTGATGGCCCCGCCCCTCTGTGAGCCTGGGTCTGCCAGAGGTTTCTACCTGATAAAAGGGAGTTTTTCCTCCCCACTGTTGCCAAGTGCTTGCTCACAGGGAAATGTCCAGTTGTTGGGATCACCTCTGTATTATTGAAGAATCTTTAGCTTACGATACATAATGCTAATGTTTCTGTCTTGGTAAGTAAAGTTCCAGTATTTTGTACATAAGTTACTTGGCATTAAAGGTAGCTAAGCAGGTATGAGTATCTCGTGCACCTTTATCAGTCCAGCTCGGTAACCAAGCTTCTGAGCTGATAACTTCTCCACTGCTGTTGAAATGTGGTCCCTTTGGGTCCACAAAAACAGTATGGTAGCAGGTAAAGCTCCAAATGAGCTTTGTCCCTTTTTGGATAAAGTCTGTGAGAGGGTAACTGCTGGCAACCGTGGCGAGTTTTCCTCTAGTATAATTATGAGATTGGAATTTGTGGTTTTGAGTGAATTCTTTTAGATGAGAACAAGGACAAAAGGTTTATCAAACCATATGTTTTTCCCCATAATGTCTGATCCTGGCTGTATTTGTGTCCCAGAGTGTGCAAAAAGTCTGTCTGTGTAGAGTTAACTGTGACCAGTGGAACATCGAGCGCGCCGCTAACAATGTAGCCTCACACAGTAAATAAAGGCACGATGAGGCTGACTGTTCACTGTCACTGCAAATGGGCCCTCTGTGCTGGGCAAAGATGTTGAACGCAGTTCCTCCCTCTGACCCTTCGAATACTGAGCTTGCCCAATCGTGACTTCCTCCTGAAACACATTATTCAGGCCAACACGGAGAATAATGTCTGCCTCTGTGTGTGCAGCTGTGTGTCTGCTTCTCCCACTAACAAAATCATAAATCACAACTAAATTTTAAAATGTTCACGTCCAAAGCTGTGGATGCTTATAATCACAGGCTTGAATGCCATGACAGTGCTTCTGCTTTGATTAAACTAAAACGACTAATTCGACTCAGGCATTGGTGAAAAAAGTTAAATGTATGTGAATGAATGTTTTTCTTTCCACTTTCACCAACGTCGTGCTCACAGGGGGTCGTCTGATTGTTGGGCTTTTCTCTGTAGCATTTTACAGTATAAAGTGCTAATGTTTCCGTTTTGGTGAGTCAAGTTTTATCAGCATGTCACTTTTAAAAAGCAGGTTTGTGTATCTGTTGCACCTTTACGAATGCAGCAAGGAAGCAACTGCTGCTGCCAACCTGGGAAGGCCTGTAAGACGATTTGCAAACATTTTGAATTTTACAGCGAGAAAAAGATTATTCACTAGAAAACTTTGTAGACTGTTGTTAATCAGAGGTGGTTGTCTCAGTAAATTCACCCCGAGTTCAGACTGTGCAGTGCTCAGAGAAATGGCAAAACCCCGCAAGAGCTACAGCTCAGGACTCTCCAGTCCCAGCATGTTAAATGTTAAAGTTCATGGCAGCACAGTTGGAAAAAGTCTGATGGCGTCTGGTTTGTTTGAAAGGAGAAACACTCTCTCAAATAAAAGAACATGGCAGCACAGCTTAAGCTGGTTTTGAATAAACTATAAGACTTCTGGAACGATGTCCTCTGGAGATGTTTGTCCATAACGCACAGCAGCACACAGTTTGGCAAAAACCTAATACAGCAGATTGGCACAAACACCTCACAGCAACCGTCAAGCCTGGTGGAAAAGGGCTTATCGTTCCGGCTTTGAATTGCAGGCTGAGAGCGATGAATCTCAGCAGCAAAAGAATCAAGATGTTGGATTGGCCCAGTCAAGGTTCAAATGTCAGCCTGACTGAAAGGCTGTGCATGAATGGATGCTCACAGAAAAGTGCACCAAAGTTCGTATTTCCTCCACAGCAGTGTGAGACCACAAAGTCATGCAGAAAATCATTACGTCAACATAATGCTGCTAAAGGAGGCTCTACAATCACAGGATGTACTGAGAACTTCAGTGTTGGTGCACATAATGTTTAATTATCGTTTTGCATTTTGCCTTCACAAACCGCTCCAGCTCATTGGACGAGACGGTCAGCGTTACAAAGTAATGGTGTTACTGCCTGTTGTTGGCGAGTTCTTCTTTATTTTAGCACATCCATCAGAATCAGAAGTGATCCTAATAATAATGGACTGATACCAACTAACTCTGCGTTTAAAGGTTTCCTCCTTTAATATCCCAACATGCACAGAACCGCTGAACGTGACGATCATCGTTTCATTGTTTTTGTCAACATGAGCAAACTCCCCAAAGCTGCTGTGCTTCCTTCTTTATGTTCTGTCTCTGTGTCTCCTCCAGAACTCGTCCCCAGACGGTCTGGTTTCCATCCTGAAAAGGAGGAGAGCATCGCTGGACGGGTTACCTCCCCCAAGCAATACTACTAATAAACAAACTTCCAAACGCAAAGTTCGGTTCAGTGAGCCGGAGGACGGGAGCGAGCACGGTACAGTCAGAGCTTCTTCTGCTGCTGCAGTTTGTTTCAGATAGAAAAGGAATTTAAAATGTTTCATGTTTGATGATGGTGAACTCGGAGGATCTGACACAGCGTTGGTCCCTGTCTTACAGATGAGGTGGGCGGAGACTCCTGCCTGATCCTGCTGTTGCTGTGCCTCGTTACTGTGGTGATCAGTGTGGGTGGGACTGCGCTCTACTGCACCCTGCTGGACACTTACTCCAACATCTGCACCGATTTCACTCACAATGTCGACTTTTATGTCATGAACGTGCGGAGGCTCGTTGAAGGGCTCGGGCGCTGGCTGCCCTTTCGGACTTAACACCCTTAATCTGCGTCATCCATCATCCAGACAAGAACTGCCAACAATGAGCGGCTGCAGTGCTGAGCTAACACGACGGCGCAGGGACGAAATGTAAACAAAGATACTTGTGAACTGTAATCAATAACTACACTGGTGCTTGTAGCGACACCGTACGGTAACGTGCTCCGAATCTCACCTCAGAATCAAAACGTGGTGACGTGTGCATGTAAGCGTTAAAAAAAATACTTGTTTACTACGCTCCGTGTGGTTGCCATAGATACCACACGAGAGGGCTCACGTGTCTCGGCTCTGTTTATATAAAAACAGAAGGTGTTTGCAGGGCTCCGCTCACGTTTGTAGCAGCAGCTGTAACTTTTGATCAATTTGTCTCATAAGTTCCAGATTTTTGTTGTTTTATTTGTACTTGTGTAGAGAAAAGCTGTCGTTCAAATCCACAGGATCATGTGTGTGTGTGTGTTTTTAGGATGATCAACCAAATAATGATTTCCCAGCCCGCCCACATTTTATTTCCTATTACCTTTATTCTGCTATCAATAGCATGGAGGACCAGAAATGCCAAAATATAAAACCATATAGAAATAAAAGACTCAGAGAATGAGTTAATGTGTCCCAAAGCGTCTTTTTGTTCTACATCATTATGCAAATTACTGCAGGAGTGATATTTAGGGGGGGTATATAGGGGCGATCGTGGCTCAAGAGTTGGGAGTTCGTCTTGTAATCGGAAGGTTGCCGGTTCGAGCTCGGTCGTTGTGTCCTTGGGCAAGACACTTCACCCGTTGCCTGCTGGTGGTGGTCAGAGGGCCCGGTGGCGCCAGTGTCCGGCAGCCTCGCCTCTGTCAGTGCGCCCCAGGGTGGCTGTGGCTACAATGTAGCTGCCATCACCAGTGTGTGACTGTGTGGATGACTGGATATGTAAAGCGCTTTGGGGTCCTGAGGGACTAGTAAAGCTATACAAATACAGGCCATTTATGTCAGCGATATCCTGAGTGAAGCAGTGGCTGCCAACGATCGTCAATTCATTCGCATCATCTGCAAACTGGTGCAGAAATGCGAAGTAAAATTTACATTGAAAGGGAATAAAGTTTAAAAAATACCTTAATGAATGCAAAGCTAAATATTAAGGAAAGTTATGATTATTATAACAATTATAAGGATCTATGTTTTACTTAATGTTTTTCATGATACTTCATACCTTTTTGTTTAAGTTATTATTTTGGCAGGTTTGGTCCTCCACGGTGTAAGGGGTAGTAGCTGTGCGCTTACCTCCATTCTTGTGGTTATTCTCTATGTTTCTCTTATTGTAATATGACCAGATGAAGAAGAAATGTTAGACTGTGCTAGACTAGAACCCTATTCAAAATAATAGCAGCATTTCATACTCCACAGTGATGAAGCTTTAAATGTAGATTGAGGGAGAGTGGTTTGAAATGCTGCAGACTTCTTTGTGGTCATCGCAGTTTGCCATGTACCGGTTAGTAGCTGCTCCACAATCTCAGGCACTTCCTGTGTCCATGCTTTAGGTGCTCGATGTTCTCATGGTTATGTGTGTGAACCTCTGTTCTAAGTCACGATTTGTGATTACAAACTGAATTCTACTGAAAGAGAGAAAAGGACGGTGTCTGCATCTGGGACCAGATCGAGTTAAAAACAGGCATTTATGGAGCAGCAGTTGTGTTTTTTGGCTGGTTCAAGCAACAGAAACACACACACCTGTAGACTGTGTATGTGACTGGAACATGAGAGCATGCTCCTTTTTCATTTCCTTTATATGAACATTTTTATCTTCTCTTTCCTTTCCAACGTCAGATGTTACAAAGTGACAAACGCTGCCTGTGTTGTCAGTGTGGATACTGTTGCATTAAGCAATCCGCCTTTATGTTTCTATGTGTCTGTTTATTTGTGTCCCCAAGGGAACACAAAAACGATTAAATAACAAACAGCAACCATTGTTTTCTTTTTATGGTTACAACAAACAAACAAAAAATAAAGATTTGTGGTCAGTTGTGATTTACGTGGATGTTTCTATAGATCTTTGATCGTTTCCCTTTGTGTAATTTCCATACTTGGCCACTAGATGTCCCTGTAAACCACAGAATCATCAGCTGATAGCTCCTTCACACACAAACTACTGCAGTACTACAAGATGAATATGCTATCAGGGCTGATATAGGCTGTAAATTATTCTGTTAGCAACGCAGTCTGAGCCAGCTGTGGTCAGCACTGTTGCCTCACAGCAGGAAGGTCCTGAGTTCAATTCCACCATCAGGCCGCGGTCTTTCTGTGTGGAGTTTGCGTGTTCTCCCCGGGTACTCTGGCTTCCTCCCACAGTCCAAAGACATGCAGATAGTGGAGTTAGCTTAACTGGAAACGCTAAATTTCCCATAGTTATGACTGTGTGTACCCCGCCTCTTGCCCTGGGATAGCTGTCCCTGAAAAGGACAAGCAGATGAGAATCGATGGTTAGTTTGTAGATGATCGTTCCTTGTTGACATGATTACAGATTAATGCCAAATACTGTGCTGAGGTGTTTGGTAGTGAACTAGTGAAAATAACAGGCATCAAAATTTGAAGGTTAACAAATACCAACGACGACACAGATGGTCTTTTAAATGAAATGTTCTTTTGTGGACGTGGCAGTACTACAAAGATTGTTTTTCATGCACTTTGCTGCTTTTATTACAGTTTTTGGTTTTTGAGGTATGCCAGTTACATGAGACTGAAAATCTGTGCCAACAGGTAAATGGGAAATTGGCAGTTAGTTGAAATAATCATCAGTATGTATGGAGGAGGTCAGAGGTCACCAGTGTGCGTCTACAGCCAACAGAGTGAAGGCTCTGTCGTGGTTTGGGGCTGTTTCCACCAGCGGGGTCGGAGATCTTGTCAAACTTTAAAGAAGCATCATAACAGAAAAGTATATATATATATTCATATATAGTATAAATACTTAGTACATATCCACCATATAATAACATCTGGGATATTTGATGGGTGATGACTTTTCAGCATGACAATCGTCCCAAACACACGGCCAGTGCAGTAAAAGCATATCTGCATAGAAACACACAGTCTATGATGAACTGGCCTCAGCATTACTGCAGCAGTGAAGTAGAAAACAAAAGGCAGCAAACATCCGAGCGTGTGGTTTGGTGGGAGTTCAGGAACTCTGACAGGAGCGAGGAGCTTCCTGGAAGTTACGTGACAAACACACTCTCTGAACTCAGTGAAGTCATGGTGTCGGCGTCATGTAAGCAGTCTTAAATTTATAATTAGAGCGTGATATTGTGACTAATAATGTTTGGTGGAGGTTAGAGGAAAGTACTGTAAACACTGGATCACAGCTGAAATTCACTTATGACCTAAAGTCTTACATTTGAATCCACAGCAGAAATGAATTCATAAACAAGCACTTGCAGCAAACACAGTAGCACAAAAGTCCATATCCATGTGACACAGAGGTCATTTCTGAAAAGCCCAGAGGGGCTGGATGGAGACACGTGCCCTGCTGCCCTTCCTCATAACCAGTATCCTGATAGCCAGTTAAAAAAGCATGTTAGGAAAGTTGGTTATCAAGCCAATAGTTTGGAGTTTGGTAGTAAAACTAATATTACTCACTTTTAATTTTCCTAAAACTAGATATGCTGATATATGCTGATACGCCATCACCCGAACATGGCTGCAGCTAAAGTTTCTAAAAGTGAGCAAAGCTGGGTTAGTAGAATAGCAGAAAGCCAGAAGAATAAGATGCGTATTCTAATGAAGCCTTTATTGAGGACATTGGTTTCCTGCGCTGTGACATAATTAATTGTTCAGGGTCGTCAGCTGTGCACGTCTTCATGGGCAGCGATGACTGCGCCAGCAGAGGAAGACGTTTGGCCACAAGCCGCTGCATGTAGCAGGAGCCAAAAAGAGGTGAAGCTCTAGGTGGACCATTACTGTCTGACTTAAACTATTAAGTCTGAGTAGCAGTGTTTTTATTGAAGGTGGAGCTGGGCCTTGGTAAAGCAAATACACTGCACACAGGGATTTCCCACTGAAATGCCTCCTTTTCCACACTTGGCCCACATCACAGCAGTGTGAAGTGAAACCTGAGTACTTTTCTAATTACAATGAAGGTGTGGTGCTGATGGAGCAAACGCAGTCGCCTATATAAATGTTATATAGTGAACGTGTGGTGAAAATGTCTATTGATGTCCTGGAGTGAATGTTTGGTGAGTTCAGCTTTAGAAACACACACATCTCCTTTCAAGATAGTCTGAATTACATTCAGTGCAATGAGATTTTGCCGCCTTGCAGTGAAGCAGAGACAGATTTAGGAGACGATCAGTGGATCAGCTGAGCTTGAATACCGCTGTGCTGAGGAGGCAAGCAGAGGTGAATACAAACCAGCTCTTTGATGACTCTGGTTGTTTTAACATTTCACTGTTAAGGCATTGTTTATATTTGAATTGTTCCTTTTATTTATAACTGAAATAATCCTAAAAAATAAAAGTTTAAAAAGTTTGCTAACTTTGCCACAAAACAAGTCTTTGTCCCTGGAATTTCTGGTACCATGTTTCCCGTTTGCCACAGATCATTCACAATTTAAATGAGATTAAAAACGAGAGTGGGTGGATGGAGCTGGCAGCTCTGAAGTGGAAAAGGAGAATGGTGGTCGGGACAGAGGATGTACCCGTGGAGGTACAGGTGAGAGGGGAGTGAGTTTAACACAGTTTTGAAGGGTGAGAGGATTCCTGATGAATCGACAGGAAGTGTTCTGGGACAGATTTTCAGGAAAAAAGCTGAATTGGCTGGCTGAACGGGTGCAGCCATAAAGGACTCAAATTTGATTCTCTGCACATACAAAAACCTGGGCTGGATGAGCTGCTCGATCACTGATGTTCTACTTTTAAAATAGAAAAATGATAAAGCTTAATTTGAATCCTGGTTCAGTTCTTAATTCCCAGTTGAACCCAAATTCCTAATTAATTTGTCCTAATTTAATTAAATGTTATCCTGAAGGTTTTTAGTCAGCGAGTTGACAGCTGAGTTCGTCCTCTCTGGGAGGAAACCCTGTACACGAAATATATACACAACCTATTGTACTGATCAACCCTCAGACTGTAAAAGCTCAGACGTGTTTTTAGAGGATTTCTTTCTGTAGACTGAGTGCACACACGCACTGTAGGATGATTTTTAGGAATCATCCACATCTCAAATGTATCTTTGAGGCCTCCTAACGACACGAAGGGCAGGTGGAAATGCTGATTTGATTTGTTTACTCCATTTGGTGGTTGGCTGCAGTAACACACACAGCAAAAATACATAAAAATAAGCATAACAGTGTAGAAGAGATAAAGATTTAAAAAGTGAACTTCAGTGCCAATTAAAACTAAAATATCCATCAAAATCATTGTCTCAACTCAGGCCATAAAACACGAGCTTTTGCAGCCTAAAATAACAGCGTTCAAGTCCTTTTTATGGCCTCAAATACAGCCAGTGAGAGCTGATCCTTCAGGTTTTATTGGAAGTGATGAAGGAGGAAGGAGCTGCAAATTTGAATGCTATTTCTCCAAATTCACTCCAAGTCTTTTTTGGCTTAGATACCCCCCCCCCCCCCCCCCTCCCAAAAAAAAAAAAAAAAAAACTGGCCATGGACTATTTTTAGCATCCTCAAGCCTGCATGTATGCTTCATAACGAGCTGGTCTGTGCATGCTCAGCATGTGCACACAAAAAGCTGAACTGTTAGCACAGAAGAGTCAACCAGGGCCTCACCCTACCATCATCAATACGACACTGAGCCTTCACCCAGCTGAACAAGGACGATTTATGGACGCTCACAAAGGCCAAGCGGCTAAAGCTACAGCTAGCCAGAGCTCAGAGCCTCGGTATGAGCGAAGGGTCAAAGCAGTTAAAGAAAAACTGAAAAGAGAAATGGGTGAAGTTATAAACAGCCTGGAAAACGATGTAATCAGTCTGTTGCACCTGCGTATGTTTGGTATGCCAGGTAAAGGTGAGTGTCCAACAACTGGCTGTCATTGAAGAAAATTACAATGCTACATTTCAGAAAAGCCCCCCCCCCACACACACACACACTTGAGTTAAAGCTCAAAAAAATCTGTTTCAGCAGGTCACACTTAGAAAAATGACAGTTGGTGCAAAAGTACGATGTGACGGGCTTTTTCATCCGTAGTTTGCAAACTGGTGCAGGAGCCTGTTTGAGTACGCGGCATCTCTGCAGGCTGTAGCAGAAGCCCCCCCGTGCTGTACCTGCTGTAACTAGGTCAGCCTTTTCAGCAGCTGTCGCTGTTTCGATCACAGCCAGAGACACAGGCCTTAATGAAACTATCTCATTATGTTGTTTAGACCTCCATCTACTCTGAGTGGAATATGATGAGTCATCTGTAGGGCTTCATCACTTCCCACTGCTCATTACTCCCTTTGACACCTCATCTCTCCTTCTTCCTCCAGTTCTGTCTCTCTTCCTTCTTTTCCTCCCCTAATATGATTTTGTATTTCTTCAGAAATGCCTTCCTACTTTTCCTCTCTCCTCTCCCACCTGCCTCTCCTTCCTTAAATCGCCTTTCTTTCATGTCCTATCTCTCTTCATGTCTTGCTCAGTGTACCACTTTCCCTTCATATGTAACTTCCCTATCACTTGCACCAGTTATCTGCATCTGCTCATCTTTCCCCCCACAGCGACCCTTAAGTTTCCTTTCTTATCATCTACATACCTCTTTGCTTCCGTACTCCAACCCTGTTTCCTCCACAGATCTAGGACAGTGCTTATGGCGAGCTCAGCAGCTTCTTCTCAGTACTCAAGCTCCTCTGTAAGAGCTTACATTGTGGTTCATGGTCATCCTCATCCTGGGCAGGAAACTCTTCCTTGTGGAACCTAAACCAGCCTCCCAGTGTCTGCTGTGGCATTTGCTGTCCACAGCACGTAATCTCTGGTCCTTTGGTGGGAGATGATTTGATGCAGCTAATGCTTAGAGAGGTAAGATGGTAATGCTAAATTAAAAACATGGATGAATGTGACGGGTGTGTGTGTGTGTGTGTGTAGCTGAAGAGCGATGCTGTTTGTGTTATATACAGGGTGGGCCGTTTGTATGGATCCACCGTAATAACATGGGAATGGTTGGTGACATTAAAGTCCTGTTTGTGGCACATTAGTATATGTGAGGGGGCAAACTCCTCAAGATGGGCGGTGACCATGGTGGCCATGTAGAAGTCGGCAACTTTTGTTTTGTCATTAGGAAGAGGGCCATGTGACACATCAAACTTCTTGGTAATGTCACAAGAAAAACAATGGTGTGCTTGGTTTCAACGTAACTTTCTACACAGTGCTCCAAATTAATATGCAAATTGTGTTTAAGTGTCATAAAGATTAAATAAGTTGTTTTTCAATTACATCCATGGATGGAATTGTGTCTCAGGACTCTTTGTATCACTGAAATCAATCTCGGACACCTGTGATCATTTGTTTGCCAGGTGAGCCCTTAATTAAAGTTAAAACCACCATTTTCAAGCAATATAGGAATGAGAAATGATCTCTGCTGCTGAGAAGCGTGAAATAATTGAATGTCTTGGACATGTAATGAAAACCTTAGATATTTCATGAAAACTTAAGTGTGATCACCATAATGTTAAGAGATTTGTAGCTGAGTCACAGCACACACGGGTTCGTGCAGATAAAGGCGCAAAGGAGCAGCTGCTAAAAGACCATAACAAAGCAGCAAACACATATTTGAAGCTGCTGGTGACTCTTGGTGGCGCTGTCACTTGGTGTTCACTTCCTGTTCCTGCTCAAACACAGTGGTGTTTCTGAGTAGCTTATCTGCTTAGCAATTTAATTAAAAACTGTAAGATAACTTCTTTTCTCATAGTATAATCTTCACGTGCTTCATCCGAAGCACACTCTCTGTGTACTCACTACCTAACTTATAGCCAGTTCGGGGATGACTTCAAACACATGGGTCCTCTGTCGGACTATAGGAAAACCTGGACATTTTCATCAATCTCGAAAGTCCCCCTGGACGCCCCCCCGGACATGTCCACTTTTTAAAGTGGACATGTCCGGGGAAAAGAGGACGGTTGGTCACCCTAGTATTGTTAGGAGAGACGGCATCCATCCCACTTTGGATGGAGCAGCTCTCATTTCTAGAAATATGGACAAATTTATTAAACCCCCCAAAATATGACTATCCAGAGTTGGAACCAGCAACAGTCTTACACGCCTCTCTGCAGCTTCTCTCCTCCTGCTACCCCCCAAAACCCATCTCCATAGAGATAGATTTCTCAGACTTTTTATCTGATTTATAAAATAATTATTGTGGGTGATTTTAACATCCATGTAGATGCTAAAAATGACAGCCTCAACATGGCATTTAATCTGTTATTAGACTCAATTGGCTTCTCTCAAAATGTAAAAGAACCCACCCACCACTTTAATCACACTCTAGATCTTGTTTTAACATATGGCATAGAAACTGAACATTTAACAGTGTTTCCTGAAAACCCTCTCCTGTCTGATCATTTCCTGATAACATTTACATTTACAATAATTGATTACACAGCGGTGGAGAGTAGACTTTATCAAAGTAGATGTCTTTCTGAAAGCGCTGTAACTAAGTTTAAGAATATAATCCACCCACTGTTATCATCTTCAATGCCCTGTACCAACACAGAGCAGAGCAGCTATCTGAACGCTACCCCAACAGAGGTCGATTATCTTGTTAATAATTTCACCTCCTCACTACGTACGACTCTGGATACTGTAGCTCCTGTGAAAACTAAGGTCTCTAATCAGAAGTACCTGACTCCGTGGTATAATTCTCAAACACGTAGCCTAAAGCAGATGACTCGTAATCTGGAGAGGAAATGGCGTGTCACAAATTTAGAGGATCATCATTTAGCCTGGAGAAATAGTTTGCTGCTTTATAAGAAAGCCCTCCACAAAGCCAGAACATCTTACTATTCATCACTGATTGAAGAAAATAAGAACAACCCCAGGTTTCTCTTCAGCTCTGTAGCCAGGCTGACAAACAGTCAGAGCTCTGTTGAGCCAACCATCCCTTTAACGTTAACTAGTAATGACTTCATGAACTTCTTCACAAATAAAATTTTTATCATTAGAGAAAAAATTACCAATAATCATCCCATAGATGTAATATTATCTACAGCTACTCTTAGTACCATTGATGTTAAGTTAGACTCTTTTTCTCCAATTGATCTTTCTGAGTTAGCTTCAATAATTACTTCCTCCAAACCATCAACGTGTCTTTTAGACCCCATTCCTACAAAACTGCTCAAAGAAGTCCTGCCATTAATTAATGCTTCGATCTTAAATATGATCAACCTATCTCTAATGATCGGCTATGTACCACAGGCCTTCAAGCTGGCTGTAGTTAAACCTTTACTCAAAAAGCATCTCTAGACCCAGCAGTCTTAGCTAATTATAGGCCAATCTCCAACCTTCCTTTCATATCAAACATCCTTGAAAGAGTAGTTGTCAAACAGCTAACAGATCATCTGCAGAGGTTTATTTGAAGAGTTTCAGTCAGGTTTCAGAGCTCAGCACAGCACAGCACAGAAACAGCTTTAGTGAAGGTTACAAATGATCTTCTTATGGCCTCTGACAGTGGACTCATCTCTGTGCTTGTCCTGCTAGACCTCAGTGCAGCGTTCGATACTGTCGACCATAATATCCTGTTAGAGCGATTAGAACATGCTGTAGGTATTACAGGTACTGCACTGCAGTGGTTTGTATCATATCTATCTAATAGACTCCAGTTTGTGCATGTAAATGGAGAGTCCTCTTCACACACTGAGGTTAATTATGGAGTTCCACAGGGTTCAGTGCTAGGACCAATTCTGTTTACATTATACATGCTTCCCTTAGGCAGCATCATTAGAAGACATAGCATACATTTACACTGCTATGCAGATGACACCCAGCTCTATCTGTGCATGAAGCCAGATAACACACACCAATGAGTTAAACTTCAGGAATGTCTTAAAGACATAAAGACCTGGATGGCCGCTAACTTTCTGCTTCTTAATTCAGATCAAACTGAGGTTAATGTAATCGGCCCTGAAAATCTTAGAAATATGGTATCTAACCAGATTCTTACTCTGGATGGCATTACCTTGGCCTCCAGTAACGCTGTGAGGAACCTTGGAGTCATTTTTGACCAGGACATGTCCTTCAACGCACATATTAAACAAATATGTAAGACTGCGTTCTTCCATTTGTGCAACATCTCTAAAGTTAGAAATATCCTGTCTCAGAGTGATGCTGAAAAACTAGTTCATGCATTTATTACTTCCAGGCTGGACGACTGTAATTCATTATTATCAGGAAGTCCTAAAAACTCACTGAAAAGCCTTCAGCTGATCCAAAATGCTGCAGCAAGAGTCCTGACAGGGACTAGAAAGAGAGAGCATATTTCTCCTGTTTTGGCTTCCCTTCATTGGCTTCCTGTTAAATCCAGAAATTTTCTAACAGTCCAGTTCACTGATGAGTGCAGTGCAACCCTGGATGGTCCAGATGGATGCAGTGGTGGATGGTTGGTGGACGGCCACCATGTCCCAACAAGGCTGCGTCGTCAGCAAGGAGGTGGTATAGTCATGTTTTGGGCCGGAATCACGGGGAGAGAGCTGGTCGGCCCCTTTAGGGTCCCTGAAGGTGTGAAAATGACCTCTGCAAAGTATGTGGAGTTTCTGACTGACCACTTTCTTCCATGGTAGAAAGAGAAGAACTGTGCCTTCCGCAACAAAACCATCTTCATGCAAGACAATGCACCATCTCATGCTACAATACCTCTGCATCATTGGCTGCTATCGGCATAAAAGGAGAGAAACTCATGGTGTGGTCCACATTTTTCCCTGACCTCAATCCTACTGAGAACCTTTGGAGGATCCTCAAGCAAAAAAATATGAGGGTGGGAGGCAGTTCACATCCAAACAGCAGCTCTGGGAGGCAGCTCTGACATCCTGCAAACACATGATAGGGCACATGGAGTGGGGGGGTGCTGTTGCAACTATAATAAATAAGCTTATATAATAAATACAGTTTAAAGAGTTAGGGATGTTGGTTGCTGTGGCGGAGGCGTGGCCCCGGGCGCAGCTGCAGGGGAGGAGTGGAGCGGAAGGCTCAACGGGGCGGCGCCGCGAGGCTGGTAAGAACAGCTGATATTGTTTATGGACTAATGATGGTCTCCTCCGCTGTGTTTATAGTGAGACGAGGAGGAGCGGCCGAGAGAGATCAGCTGGGCTCGAGCTGTCAGACGGTGCGACTGAGTCAGCTGTCAAAATACAGATATATCAATAAACGTGGAAGTTGGCTATACCTGCCTGTGTGTGCGTGTGTCTGTGCTGGGTGTACTCTACAAGTGGTGCCGAAACCCAGGAAGAGTGCCGGTGGAAATGTCCGACCCACAGGCCACGCCACCCGCCCAGCCTCTGCAATTCTTGGCGCAGATGCTGGCGGAGATGGCGACGATGAGCCGGGATCAGGCGGCCGACCAGCGTGCCCACCTGGCCGCGCTGCGGGAGCAGACGGACCGACAGACGCAAGTTCTGGAACGGCTGGTCGGGGCCGCTGCCACGCCGAAGCCCTTGCCGCTGTCGGTGTCGGTGCCCCGGATGGGGGACGGGGACGACCCACAAGTTTTTTTGGAGACCTTCCGGGCCACGGCGGAGGCTTGCCAATGGCCGCGGGAGGAGTGGGCTCCGCGGCTGCTCCCCCTGCTGTCTGGGGAGGCACAAACAGCGGCCCTGAGTCTGCCTCCGGCGTCGAGGAGCAGCTTCCCGGACGTGAGCCGGGCGGTGGTGGACAGGCTGGGGCTCACCGCCGAAGACCATCGCCGGCGGTTCCGGGCCTGTCGGCTGGCCCCAACAGACCGACCATTCGCCTGGGCCCGGCAGCTGCGCGACGCGGCGGTTCGCTGGCTGCAACCGGGAACATCGGAGGGCGAGACGAAGCTGGTGGACAAGGTGGTGCTGGAACAGTTCACGGAGGGATTGCCAGCGGAGACGGCGAGATGGGTCCGGTGCCACCGGCCCGCAAGCCTGGAGGTAGCGGTGACGCTAGCGGAAGACCACCTTGCCGCTGGAGCAGGGGAACCCGGGGACGCCGGACGGAGGCCGAACAAACAGGCCCCAGTGCCGGCCCCGAGACGCCGTGTGCCGGCACCAGGGCAGGCAGAGCGGCTGCCGGCGCTGAGCCCCACTAACCCTTTCGCGGCGTTGGTGCCGTCCAGGGCAGCCGAGCCAAGTGGAGCCGCCCCCGAGCCACGGAGAGCAGCACAGACGCCGGGGCCGGAGTGCTGGAAGTGCGGGCAGCCGGGGCACCTGAGGAGGGATTGTCCGCTTATGGAAGTGGGGCAGGTGTTTCGTGTTGCTGGCGCCCCAGCACCCTCCCCCGGTCCAGGAGGGACATACAGTATTCCGGTAAGGACTCGAGGGGGTATACGCCAGGCGTTGGTGGACACGGGCTGCACGCAGACCCTCGTACACCAAAGCTTGGTTCGCCCCGGGGCATTGCTGGAGGCAGAATGGGTGGAGGTGAGGTGTGTGCATGGTGACGTTCACAGGTATCCCATTGTGCCGCTGTTATTAAAGTATAAGGGCAAAACGCATAGAGTAACGGCGGCGGTTAGCCCGCGCCTGTCGCACCCCCTGATTCTGGGTACCAATTGGCCGGGGTTTCATCAGCTACTGGGGCAGTACGCGGGGGTGCGATCACGACCGGAAGCGGGGTGTAGCGTGTGCGCGGCATTCAGCGGTGACGCGGGGTCGTCCGACACCGACTCCGGGGGGGAGGAGCTGGCGGGTCCCTCACGGGACGTCCCGCCGGCCCCGGAAGTGTCCCCCATGGGCGATTTCCCACTGGAGCAGTCTCGTGACGGCACCCTACGCTCAGCCTTTGACCAAGTGATGGCTATTGATGGTCACGTGGTGCGCCCTGAGGCCGCGCAGACCTACCCGCGTTTCGTCGTATTAAACGACCGATTATATCGAGTGAGTCGTGACACTCAGACAGAGGAAACACACACCCAGTTGTTGGTGCCGCAGGGCCGCCGGGAAACGCTTTTCCAGGCGGCCCACTATAACCCCATGGCAGGGCATATGGGCTATGAGAAAACTCTGGAGCGAATAACGGCCCGATTTTATTGGCCGGGCATCCGAGCGGATGTGCGCCGCTGGTGCGCGTCCTGCCCGGACTGCCAACTTGTTAACCAGCCGGCCATACCGAAGGCGCCGCTGCGCCCTCTCCCCCTCATTGAGGTCCCGTTTGAGCGCATCGGCATGGACCTCATCGGGCCGTTTCACCGGAGTGCACGCGGCTACCGCTTTGTGTTAGTCCTGGTGGATTACGCAACGCGGTACCCGGAAGCAGTTCCGCTGCGCACCATCTCTGCAAAGAGTGTGGCGCAGGCACTGTTTCAGGTCATCTCCCGAGTCGGAATCCCGAAAGAGATACTGACTGACCAGGGCACGTCGTTTATGTCTCGTACACTGCGGGAACTGTACGAATTACTGGGCATTAAATCTATTCGGACCAGCGTCTACCACCCTCAGACTGATGGGCTGGTGGAGCGGCTGAATAAGACTTTAAAGTCCATGATTCGGAAGTTCATTAACGAGGATGAACGCAATTGGGATCACTGGCTAGACCCTCTGTTATTCGCAGTGCGGGAGGTGCCCCAGGCCTCCACGGGATTTTCTCCCTTTGAACTGCTGTTCGGCAGGAGGCCACGTGGGGTGCTCGACCTGATTAAAGAAAGCTGGGAGGACGGTCCGAGCCCCGCCAAAAATGAGATTCAGTACGTGTTGGACCTGAGAGCAAAACTCCACACTTTGGGGAGGTTGTCACGGGAGAATTTGCTCCAGGCTCAGCAGCGTCAGCAACGCCTGTATGACAGAGGGGCTAGGCTCAGGCAATTTTCACCGGGAGATAAAGTGCTTGTGTTACTCCCTACCTCCAGCTCGAAGTTGCTCGCCAAGTGGCAAGGACCCTTTGTGGTCACACGGCGAGTCGGGGACGTGGACTATGAGGTCGCTCGGTCGGACAGGGGAGGAGCCACGCAGATTTATCACCTCAATCTCCTCAAACTGTGGCGAGAGGTTGAAACCGCTTCTCTGGTGAGCTTGGTGAAGGAGAGAGATGAGTTGGGGCCGGAGGTGCCAAATTCTATCGTTCCCGCCTCCCTCCCTTGTGATGACCATCTCACACAGGCCCAGAGAGCGGATGTTGTCGCGTTGCAACAGCGTTTTGCGGACGTGTTCTCCCCCCTGCCCGGCCGGACGTCCCTCATCGAGCACCATTTCGTGACGCAGCCTGGCGTGACGGTGCGTTCACGGCCCTACAGGCTCCCGGAGCACAAGCGAAAAATCGTGCAGAGGGAATTGGCGGAAATGCTGAGGATGGGAGTAATAGAAGAGTCGCACAGCGCCTGGTGTAGCCCCATCGTTCTGGTGGCGAAGAAGGATGGGTCTATACGGTTCTGTGTCGACTATCGCAGGGTGAACGAAGTGTCACGCTTTGATGCCTACCCCATGCCTCGGGTCGACGAGCTCCTGGACCGGTTAGGCACGGCCCGCTTTTTCACGACACTGGACTTAACCAAGGGCTATTGGCAGATTCCCTTGTCTGCCGAGGCCAGGGAGAAAACGGCCTTCTCCACTCCGTACGGTTTGTACCAGTTCGTGACACTTCCGTTCGGCCTGTTCGGGGCCCCGGCCACTTTCCAGCGTCTCATGGACCGGGTACTGCGTCCGCACGCAGCGTATGCTGCCGCCTACCTGGATGACGTGATCATCCACAGCGACACCTGGGCGGAGCATGTGCTGCGGGTGGCCGCGGTCCTGGAGTCCCTGAGGGGGGCGGGGCTCACGGCCAATCCGAAGAAGTGCGCGGTTGGACGGAGGGAGGTGCAGTATCTGGGGTACCACCTGGGGGGCGGGCAGGTGCGTCCACAGGTGGAGAAGACGGCGGCTATCGCATCCTGCCCGCGCCCCAGGACGAAAAAGGAGGTGAGACGGTTCTTGGGGTTGGCGGGTTACTATCGTCGCTTTGTGCCGGGGTTTGCGCAGCTAACCAGCCCCCTGACCGATCTCACTCGAAAGGGTGCCCCGGATCTGGTCCAGTGGACGGGGCCGTGCCAGACGGCGTTTGTGCAGGCGAAAAAGGCTCTCTGTGGGGAGCCGCTGCTTCACACTCCTAACTTTTCCCTCCCTTTTGTTCTGCAGACTGACGCCTCGGACAGAGGGCTGGGAGCCGTTTTGTCCCAGCAGGTAAGGGGGGCCGACCGCCCTGTCCTATACATCAGCCGGAAGCTGGCAGAGCGCGAGCGCCGGTACAGCACCGTGGAGAAGGAGTGCCTGGCCATCCGGTGGGCGGTCGGCTCCCTGCGCTATTACCTCCTGGGACGCTCATTCACCCTCTGTTCGGACCACGCCCCGCTGCAGTGGCTCCACCGCATGAAGGATGCCAACGCCCGGATCACCCGGTGGTATCTGGCGTTGCAGCCCTTTAAGTTCAAGGTGATCCATAGGCCGGGGGCGCAGATGGCAGTGGCCGATTTCCTCTCTCGCTCGCGGGGGGGGGGGAGTTGGCTCGGCCGGACGGCTCCCCGGCCTCGAACGGGCGGTGGGGGTGTGTGGCGGAGGCGTGGCCCCGGGCGCAGCTGCAGGGGAGGAGTGGAGCGGAAGGCTCAACGGGGCGGCGCCGCGAGGCTGGTAAGAACAGCTGATATTGTTTATGGACTAATGATGGTCTCCTCCGCTGTGTTTATAGTGAGACGAGGAGGAGCGGCCAAGAGAGATCAGCTGGGCTCGAGCTGTCAGACGGTGCGACTGAGTCAGCTGTCAAAATACAAATATATCAATAAACGTGGAAGTTGGCTATACCTGCCTGTGTGAGCGTGTGTCTGTGCTGGGTGTACTCTACAGTTGCATTAAAGTATACATAGAAAAACAGTTAAACTTTATACTTAAAATGTAATGTCCATGGGTGTTGGCAGTGCAGTTATCCTCCAATCAGGGTGGAGGTAGGGCATGTTTGACAGCCTGCGGGTAAACACTTCTGTTGAGTCTGTTTGTCTTCGACGTGATGGCCCTGCAGCGTTTACCAGAGGGAGGTGAGTGTCCAGGGTGCGAGGGGCCCTTGATGATGATGCTGGCTTTCTGCTGAAGTGTGCCAGTATAAATGTCTCTGAGGGGGGTTAGTGAGGTGCCGATTGCCCGCTCTGCTGCCCTCACCACCTCTTGTCCTCCGCGGTGCAGCAGTTGAACCAGAGTGTGCAGCAGTAGGTCAGAAGGCTCTCGATGGTGGAGAGGTAGAAGTTTACTAGCAGTCTCTGGGGTATTTGGGCCTGACGTAGTTCCCTGAGGAAGTACAGCCTTTGTTGTGCTTTTCCTGCCTGGTGGGAAATGTTTGTTGACCAGGTAAGGCCGGCCGAGATGTGGACTCCGGGGAACTTAAAGCTTTCTACCATTTCTACCTCCTCCATCAATGTAGAGGGTAGAGTGCTCAGATCACTTTGTTCTAGGACTGGGCGATATGACCCAAAAGTCATATCTCGATATTCTTTAGCTGGATGGCGATATATGATAAATATATCTCGACATTTTTTAAAGCCATAAAGTAAGAACAAAAAAAGAGTTCTTAGTCAAAGCTGTGTCCCAGATCTCACACAGGCACTTTTATTAACATACAGCGTAGATGTACATGAAACAATTTCTCAGAAATAAATTATCAGCATTTATTAAATAATGATGCTCCATAAATAAAATAAAACAATGTTGTTTTTGTGCATAACAAAAAGCTCACAATTGTGCAGTTAAAATGTAAACTAACAGACGCTGAGCATAATAACAAAGATTTCACAGCTGCTCTGTTCCCAACTTCTACTGCGTGACTGACAGCCTGGAGTTTGAAGTCCTCTTCGTAATCGTGTCTCTTACAGGTGCAATTTGTGGTCCTTATACGCACACAATACGGTAATATTGCAGCACTAAAATAGTAATCTCCAAATGCTTTCTTTTTACCGACCAGCTCCTCTTTGATAGCTGCCGTGTCCGTCCCGTCCTGAATATAAAAATATATCGATATATTTAAAAACTCGATATATCGCCCAGTCCTAGTTTGTTCTTCTGGAGTCGATTACCATCTCCTTGGTCTTGGCTGTGTTCAGATGCAGGTTGTTGTCGTCGCACCATCGCTTCAGATGCTGAACCTCCTCTCTGTAGCTGAATCATCGCTGTTGTCGATCAGTCCTATGACGGTGGGGTCGTCAGCAAATTATATAATGGTGTTACTGGTGTGGATTGGAGAACAGTCATGGGTGAAAAGTGAGTATAAGAGGGGACTGAGGACACACCCCTGTGGGACACCTAATTCAGAATGAGGGTGGAGGAGGTGTGCTCTCCCATTCTGATGTTCTGGGGTCTGTTGCTCAGGAAGTCCAGTATCCAGCTGCACTGTGAGCTGCTGAGTCATGGGTTGCTTAGTTTTTTAACCAGTCTGTGGGGTCTGTGGTCCACAAACAGCATTCTCACATAGGAGTTACTAATGTCCAGGTGTGTGAGGGTTGAGTGAAGAGCTGTTAATGTGGTGTCCTCTGTATGGCTTACTTTAATATTTAATATATTTAATATTTAATATAACTTACTTTAATATTTGATTTAATATTTGATTTACACAGGCGACCGAAGAATTTTCTTGATGGTGGAGTGGATGTTTGTCAGAAACAGTTCTGTCATGATCCTGGGTCCTTTTGACCCAGCGTTTTGTGTTTTCTCTTCGCGATTTTGGTTCTGTTCTCTAATTGGTGTTTACCCTGTTCCCCCCCCCGTGTGTTCCTGTTTTATTGTGAAGGTCTGCGTCTTATGTGAGTGTTTTCAGTTTGCCTCCCTGGTCTCGTCATGTTAATCACTCCCAGCTGTGTCTCCCACCTGTGTGTAATCTCCCTGTGTTCTCTGAGTGTATTTAAGTTGTATTTTCTGTCTTGGTAATCGCTGGTTCGTCTGTGTTGTTTCCCCTCGGTCTCCCTGTATGTATTTCTCCGGACCTCCCTGCATCCTCATTCTGGTTTGTCTTATTAGTTTACCCAGTTTAGGTTTCCGGTTTCATGTTTTGTCGCCACCGCTGTTTGTACTCACACCCCTGTAAATAAACACTCATCTGCACCAGAGCTGCTGCATTTTGGGTCCTATTTCATATTCCACACGGCTTGCCCCGGCAAACCGTGACAAGTTCCTTTCTTCTCTTGGTGAAATGAACTCCGTTGGGTATAAAAATTCAGTTGTGGAAAAATCTCAAGCATGGATGTTAATCACAAAGCAGTCGACAGCCTTTCTAATGCTGGAGTTGACCATCTTCCCGTCCTTATTGATCGTCCCTGCGCTTCCATATCGCCACAATCGACTCTCGTTGACTGATAAATGTGCAGCTGTCATTGAGACTGTTATATGTCAACTCTGTGTGCTGTTGCATCAATTCCTTCTTAATGATTCCTTCTTTGAGGCGGATCATGTAGCAGTAGTTGCAGGTAGTTTGTAGTTGTTAGCTAACTACTAGCTGATTTTGCACGCCACCCCCTTGTCCAAGAATAGGTACTTCCTGGCTTCAAACAACTTTTGAGGTTAACAAAGAGTCCAAAATGAGTAGGTGAAATTATAGTCACTACATTCATGTTATCTCTACAGTCTATGGACATCTCCCAGTGGTTGGTGGAACTGTTGTGAAGCCTTAGGCTGAACTTTTTGGCCCTCACCATCTTGGTTTTTAGAAGAAAAAGTGATTTTATCCGGTTGTTCAGTGATGACGTGACGAATCTTACTTCCGGGCCTAAAGTAGTCTGCGTTTAATATGGCTTTTGTGTTGTTAACATGTTTAATGTTTTGTATTTTCTTCTATTTAATCTCAAAAAGCTCCTAAAACAGTCAGTGATCACTGTTGACCTCCCTCGGCTTTTATTACCACTAATCATTTATTTAAGCTCAGTTTTTAAAACCTTAGGATGTAACTACAGCCCAGCCCATGCAGCAGTATATGAATGACTAACCTCGTATTGTGGATGGATTATCTCAGTTGTTCTCCTGGCTGAAGTTTGGTCCTTTTATAGCATCCTGCCATGCGATTACATTTGTTCCTGACCACCGAGAACACTCACGTTAACTTTTATTGAGTGGAAAAAAAGTTAGCTTGTTTATATTATGCTAACATAGCTGTGTCGCTAGCGGTCACGTAGCACATCATTATATACCAGCTAGCCCAACTTCAGTAACCCTACAAACGTCACTGCTGTTTAGTTTTCTGTCTTCATTTATGCTGGAAGTGATAACAGAGCTGTACATTTTAATTTGTTTCCAAAACCCCGCAGTCAGGACATGCTATATTGTATTTAGATAGAAGCTAGCGAGCTAACTCCCTGCTAACTTCTAACTCCGTTAAATGTCATAAATTCCGTTTTCATGGATGCCTGGATGTTAAACTCAATTGTTACACCTGGTAGAGCAGAACGCTGATCATTTTATTAAAGATGAAAGACTTTAGACAGTTTTTCAACTCTCAGTAATGCCATAGTGATCGTTTGATATATGGACCTGCAGCGGAGTTTAGGTCCAGACACGGCTAGTGACGTCAGACTGAACAACCGGATAAAATTAACATCATGTTGGACTGAAGAAGATATGAGATTTTGATTGAGACTTAAAATTTCTTTGGAAAATGAGGATATTAATCAATGAGGTGACTCATCAAGTCCCATTTGTGGTTTCTGTGCTTCCACTTGCTGCAACAGCTCCTTGTGTCAGGGAGCAGCTGCTAGAGAAAGGTAGTCTCTTTGTCATGACAGTTTTCAAGCTTAACCTGATTCCAACCACCATAAGTTACATTTTCTGCTCATTAGTGATTTAAAACATGTGTGAGGGACCAAGCAGCTAAAGCAGAGAAGACACAGGAAGAAATGTCTTCATAATGGGCTTTAAAAAAAAAAAAAAATTATTTTAACCCCCAAATAAAGTTCAAAAGGACAGAGTTCAACATGTAATCAAAATGTAATTAGCAGACCCATAAAAGATGTCAAATAAATATAATTACAAAAGGTGATTTCCAGAAAGTGGACACAAAAAAACAAACAAACACCAATACTAAGCACAAAATGACATAAGTAAACCTAAAACACCCCCGTTTCTGACATGCACATGGTTGAGTCCAGACAGGAAGCAGCCACGCCCCAAACCAGAGAAAGAGAAACATAATTCATATAACAAAAACCCCACACAATACTAATATGTGTGCTTCATAATATCAGTGTTATCAGTGAAAACATTAATGAATTCTATTAGTGAAATAACTGTAAACCAAACTAATGAAATGAGTGAATGCACTGGTTTTACCCATGTGTGGCTGATGCCATCATGTCAAGGCTAAAACGGTCTTAAATTTGGCAGTCAGTGCAACCAAGACTGCTTTACCGGAGAGCGGTATGACCTCCAGGTGTACATTACTGAAGCCCATTCCATAAAGCCTCGACACACAGTTTTATTTGTCATTTGTGATTTTAGAGGATGTTTGGGCACAGCAGATGTCAGCTGGCCTTTTATGCACCGTGGCCTGCTGCTGCTTTGTGGCTGAAATGCTTCCAGTTTGCAGTAGGTGCATGATTTTATACAACCTGCAGTAATGAGACTGAACACAGCTGGATTCAAAGGTTAGGAGGTGTGGTCCAGTCCTGCGGACAGTCTAAACTTGTTTCTTAGCACCGCCTCATCATTGCAGGAATGGTTTGAATCTGCTGGTAATCAGATAAAGTTGCCCAGCTGTCAGTCAGAGTGTGAGTGGTTTGTGTGAGTCTTTGTAACTCTCTGTGACCAATTCAGTATCCATATTGAAGGCTTTTCACCTTTGATGTTTTTCTGATGTCAGGGAACCTCTGACTTTTTGTTGGGTGGGCTAATGGACACTCCAGGAAACACGATCCACACAGGCCCCCACCCACTGAGCCCAGCTGTACCTTTACCAACAAGGACCTCTTGTGTCTGCATTGTAATGCTAGTGCATGAGCTTGATTTACAGCAGCGTTGCTTCATATGCTCTTCTGCTTTGTGAAGTAAAGCCTAAAGTGTCACCTTGATGAAGTTCCTGGTATAGCCTGTGCTGGCTCCTTTTTAAACTGTAAGAGCTTACTGTGACTCAAGCACACACAAAACAGGAACAAGCTTATCAGACTGATGTTATTACACTTTTCTTTTCATTATGAGCTGAGCCACCTGCTGCTTCCATTTACTAGTCTGTGTATTTGGTTGGGTGGTGTGGATGACTTGCACTAAGCCACTTAAACCAAACCCTTCTGCACCAGCAGGTGTCACTGTTTCCCTTGTCTCATCCGCGACAAATATTTACACTGACACAGCCCAACGTGACAGTAGAGGTCATTTCATGCCTTTGAGGATACAGAGACAGTGTTCGGCCTCCATTTAAAGACTGTGGGTGTGCTACTAAAATGAGTCACAGTCACAAGGAGGCTTATGTGAGGTAGAAGATATCTTTGATCTAAAATAAGATGTTGAGTCTAAAGTGTGCTCCTACCTTTTTTATTTTACTCCTTCAGCTAATTGCGAGTCCTCCCTCTGGCCTGTTCCTCCCTCCCCTCAGCTGTCAGCATCTCCCCATTAAATCAGCTCTAGCTGTGCTCGCACATGCAAACAGAAAGCTGCTTTTAAGCCTGTGTGTGCAGTGGAAACTGTCCACTGACAGAACACATCAGGCGGAGGTTTCCACGTTAAATAGCTCCAGCGTGCAGTGTGATGAGAAACAGGAGGGATGGATGGGGTGTTATAAGAAGGTGAGCAAGAGGGAGAGATTGCAGTGTTTTCCCTCTGCGTAGCAGCGAGCAGCCCCACCCCTTTGGACTGCCTCTGCACGTCTCTGCTCCGCCATTGTAGCTGCACGGATATTCGTGTCATGTCCCTCACTTCGCTCCCTATCTGCTTCAACTCCCAGATTCTGTTTTGCACAGTCATGGCTGTAATATTCATTTATTCTCCTTTACATGTATGGACTGGTAATAATGGTAATAAAAATAGAAGCAGCAAAGCGCATGAAAAACAATCTTTGTACTACTGCCACACAATAAAGAGCATTTTATTTTTATTTAAAAGGTCATCTGTGTCTTATTTTAAAAATAATGTTGAAGTGGAATGATAGAGAAATACAGATAACTTAATTAAAACAATGTTGGAAAAATGCAGAGAAACTCATTGCCTCTTTGTTATGATTCCAACCTTTAAGGAATATTCAATCATTTACTAAAAGTAGTTGTACTACTTTGTTTAAAAAACCCTGACAATCAGAAGAACCCCTATGATTAACCACTTGGTGACCGTGGGAAAGAAAAACTGCTTTTTAATGGGAAGTAACCCTCAGAACAAGGTTCAGGGAGGGGCGGCCCTCTGCTGCAACCATTTGGGGTGATGGAAGGAAGACAGGACAAAAGACACACTGTGGAAGAGAGCCAGAGATTAATTATATCTCATGATTAAACACAGGGTAGCGTATAAACACATAGTGAGTGAAAAGAGGTGTGAGAAGGAGAAACACCCAGTGCATCATGGGAATCCCCCAGCAGCCTACACATATTGCAGCATGACTAAGAGAGGATTGAGGGTCACCTGGTCCAGCCCTAACTATATGCTTTAGCAAAGAGGAAAGTTTGAAGCCTAATCTTAAAAGTTTAGAGTCTAGGTCTCCAAACTCCATACTGGGAGCAGGTTCCACAGAAGAGTGGCTGAAGGCTCTGCCTCCCATTCTAGGTTTAAATATCCTCAGAACAACAAGCCTGCAGCCTGAGATTGAAGTGCTTTATTGGGACGATGTGGTAATATGAGGTTTTTAAGATAAGAGTGATTCTGATCATTCAAGACCTCACAAGTAAGACGAAGGATTTGAAATTCAACTCTGGTTTCAACAGGGAGACAATGAAAAGAAGTGAGTATATGCTCGCTTTCTAGTCCCAGTCAATACAGAATCTTGGATAAATTGGGGAGTTTTGGGGACAAGTCTGCACTAGAAATAACAAATGCATGAACTAGTTTTCAGAATAATTTTGAGACAGGAATTGCACAAATGCAAGAAAGCAGTCCTACATATTTTTAATATGCACACTGAAGGTCACAGGACATCATATTTCTAAGCTTTTCAGAGCCGAGTACAATAACCTCAGTTTGATCTGAATTAAGAAGCAGAAAGTTAGCGGCCATCCAGGTCTTTATGTCTTTAAGACATTCCTGCAGTTTAACTCATTGGTGTGTGTTATCTGGCTTCATGGACAGATAGAGCTGGGTGTCATCTGCATAGCAGTGTAAGTGTATGCTATGTCTTCTAATGATGCTGCCTAAGGGAAGCATGTATAGTGTACACAGAATTGGTCCTAGCACTCTGCACTTCTGTTTTAACTTAAAATATTGAAAAGTTCTCCAGAGTGGGGATTGGTTAAGTGGAAACTATAAACTGCCCATAGGTGTGGATGTGAGTGAGAATGGTCTCTGGCCATTTTCCTCTGCGTTTTGGCCTCCTGTCCACACTGAGACGCAGATTTTGGTCAAGGAAAACTGAGCTTTTTGAAAACGCTCTCCAAAGCGGATACATTTGAAAATGCAGTTTTCGTGTCACAGTGTGGACAGCGTAACCGCAGGCTTTCGGAAACAATGACACATTTGAGTCATATGATGCAGTCATGTGACCAATTAAACTAAGATAGCGGAGGGCATTATACAGCAGCTGTTTTGTTTGTTCTCAATTTTGTTAAAGATTAATATCAGTCTGTACGTGCTCCAAAAAGCTTTTCTTCAAATTCTTTAATTCTCACTCGCTTTTGCAACTTTGTACTTTTGTGTTACTCGCAGCAACAACCTCATTGTTAGTCCACTTAAAAAACTTTTCCTCGACATTTTGTCGCCACGTTTCAAAGAGCTGGAAAGTAAATAAACAGCAGACAGAAATAAGGGCAGATCGAATCGTCTTATGTTTCACGCATGCGCAGGACAGGAACGTTTCAGCGTGGATGAACAAGTGTTCGGAAACTATTGGAAACGATAGTATGGATGCGGAGCGTTTTTAGATGAAAACACTGTTTTCAAATTTGGTGTAGACGTAGCCTCTGTCTGTGTGTTAGCCCTGTGACAGAGTGGCGACCTGTCCAGGGCCAACCCTGCCTCTCGCCCTAAGACAGCTGGGATAGGCTCCAGCTGTCCCCTGCGACCCTCAAAGGGATGATCCAAGGAATGGGTGGATGGAAAAGTTCTTTCTTCCCACCTACCACCAACTGTTTGCTCTTTGGTAATCATCTGATTTTTAGGGCCTAATACTGTAGGGTCCTTAACTGACAGTACAAAGCACCCAGAGGTGACTGTTATTGTGATTTGGTGATATATAAATAAAATGAAATTGATATTTGATGCCAAATTTGATACCATGATGTTACCATGATATTATGAAACAACAATTTTTCAGTATGCTATAATATACAGTCTCTAATCCTGGTATCTGTGTATGTGAATAAGTTAACTCTGAAGAGACAAAAACAGGAATTCTACACATGCCAGAGTTTTGTTTTTCGAAGACTTCAAAGGCTTTTAAATGGATAATCTTTTACATGTTTCTATGACATAGTGAAGAATGTATAATCCGATTGTTAAGTGATGACGTGACGAATCCTACTTCCGGGCCTAAAGTAGTCTGCGTTTAATATGGCTTTTGTGTTGTTAACATGTTTAATGTTTTGTATTTTCTTCTATTTAATCTCAAAAAGCTCCTAAAACAGTCAGTGATCACTGTTGACCTCCCTCGGCTTTTATAACTGCTAATCATTTATTTAAGCTCAGTTTTTAAAACCTTAGGATGTAACTACAGCCCAGCCCATGCAGCAGTATATGAATGACTAACCTCGTATTGTGGATGGATTATCTCAGTTGTTCTCCTGGCTGAAGTTTGGTCCTTTTACAGCATCCTGCCATGCGATTACATTTGTTCCTGACCACCGAGAACACTCACGTTAACTTTTATCGAGTGGAAAAAAAGTTAGCTTGTTTATATTATGCTAACATAGCTGTGTCGCTAGCGGTCACGTAGCACATCATTATATACCAGCTAGCCCAACTTCAGTAACCCTACAAACGTCACTGCTGTTTAGTTTTCTGTCTTCATTTATGCTGGAAGTGATAACAGAGCTGTACGTTTTAATTTGTTTCCAAAACCCCGCAGTCAGGACATGCTATATTGTATTTAGATAGAAGCTAGCGAGCTAACTCCCTGCTAACTTCTAACTCCGTTAAATGTCATAAATTCCGTTTTCATGGATGCCTGGATGTTAAACTCAATTGTTACACCTGGTAGAGCAGAACGCTGATCATTTTATTAAAGATGAAAGACTTTAGACAGTTTTTCAACTCTCAGTAATGCCATAATGATCGTTTGATATATGGACCTGCAGCAGAGTTTAGGTCCAGACACGGCTAGTGACGTCAGACTGAACAACCGGATTTGGGGAATGTAACCATGTGTGTGTGTGTGAGCGTGTGTGTGTGAGCGTGTGTGTGTGTGAGCGTGTGTGTGTGAGCGTGTCTGTGTGTTACAGGACACTGTTATTCCTGCAGGGTGTAGTTGCTGACTCTGACAAAACCAAATCCTAGTCTGTGTCAGTGACTGGCAGAGAGATGGGGCAGCTGTCTTCACACAGCTCGGCAGCAGGATAAGAGTAGTGATCAAAGAGAGGCTAGTGGAGAATATATTAAAATAAAGGGGGTGGGGGAGGGGGGTGTCTTAGGGCACGGAGGGGGTGGAGTTGAGTAGACTGGAGAGCGAGCGAGGTAGGGGTAGTGTGACAAATAAGGCTGTGAAGGAGTGGACGTGTGGAAAACGAGGCATGCTGCTTGTGCTCGGGGGATTGCCTGCAGCCAGATACAGTATGTGCACAAGTCTCAGTGCAGACACAAGTTTTAATGACCAAAACTCAACTTCAGGACAGAAAACATTCATAGACAACAATGTGTTCTTATCTATACATGAAGAGGATGCCGTTCATAGGTGCAGATTGCAGTACTTGCTTAGGACACTTTGTCAGTGTACAGGTTGAAATGTACAGGTTGAAGTGCCTGAACTCAAAAATTAACACCTCGACTCAAAACCAACTGATAATAATTTTGTGAAACAGTTTTTCTGACTGTAGTTCTTGTGAGAGTAGGGAACAGCTGGAAGACAGCGGCTGCTGTAGGACAAAGATGCTTTAGTTTGTCAAGAGAGAGCCATGAAAACCACTACAACGGGTGTATTTCTACTACTGCTTGGACTGGATCTGATCCTGAGTTTTTCTCCTGGGGCGGATCCAGTCGAAGGTAGGTCCATTTTTAACTCAAATGCTAATAATGAGTGAGAAGCGTCCACCTTGATTTACCTTGGAAGAGGCTGTAAAAGTTTGTGAAAGGGCTCCGATACAGGTCAGGGAGTCAGAGATGTTCACTCCTGTGTACAGTGACGTCTGTACTGAGATGATGTTGGTAAGTGCTGCTGTTAGCCGCTGTTTGCCGCTGTTAGTCGCTATTAGCCGCTATTAGCCTCTGTTAGCCTCTGTTAGCTGCTGTTAGCCTCTGTTAGTGAAACTGCCTTTGAAATCGATGCAACTTTGTTGGACTGTTTAGTGAATAAACTCATATAATGTGTTATCAAACTGTCTATCAGAGGTAAAGCGAGATTTTTAGGACACTTGCACCTAACTAACATTAGCCTATAATCAGCTGTTGCTGTTGTTTAGCCAGCTTGTTGTCAGCTGTCTAGCGATGGATGGACTGTGTGTCTAATCTACTGACAGTTATCGTAGATTAGTCAAGCAGTATTGCAGGTTGTGGCAATACTGGTAATAAATGAGCATGTTTATGAGATGAGGATGACATTTTATTGTCAGTGGTGTTGTCTCTGTTCTTCACACATTCATTTCTTTCATGAGGGGGAGCCCTTGATAAAACATAGGTACAATCCTTCACATCTTAAGTCGGGAGGTGCAGGTATGAATTTTATGGCCCTCTGGAGCACATACATACCTACAGGTTCTCTTCTCCTCCACTGGTGTCTAGCCACATACATTAGATGCCAGGAGTGGGAAGGGAGGTCTCCCTCCTGGGCACTATATTAAAATATAGTGGGGGCACATGGCAGCTTCCACAAACCTGCTCCTGTTAATCAATAATAAGTTTATGAGAATGCATTAGTTTGTTGGAATATGTATTTACACACTATTTTATTTGTTTATTGTTTATTCATAAGTACAGTATCCTTCTCTCGATAGCCAAAAATCTACTGACTGACTGCTGCATACAATGCATTTTTTTAACGTTACATTTATCATCATGAATCAGAAAACGAATGAATCGAGAGCAAGTTTATATGATGAGGCAGAGTGTGTTGTTACAGTGGCTCCAAAACCCAAACAGTCTGCCGTGTTCCCGTAACATCCTCTGGTCTTTGTCAAGGATGTTTTTATCCTGCTCAATAATGGATGAACCTGAGCCACAGAGAGGGAGAGCGATCCTCCTCTGGAGCAACGCTGCAGCACTAATGCTTCGGAGTACTCTCAGGCCTGGCCCTCCTCTGTAAAAAGCTGTGTACTTTGATCTAAAACTAAAGGAATTTATTTTGATAATCTCTTTCAAAGTATCGTAATAAACACCATTTTTCATTCTTCATTTCTTGGTGTTTTCCCCTCATTTATTCATGTGGAGGGAAAGGATATAATTAGTTACATTTCAGTTCACAAATGCAAAGCACTTGTGAAAAAACCGAGGCTTTAAGTCCCGTCTTCTTTTAGAAGCCTACAGATTGACCCTACACTGATCAGGCTTAACATCATGACTGCTGACAGTTGGTGACATGATGCCTGTTAGTTGGTGGGATATATCAGGGGGGAAGTGAACATTTTGTCCTCAAAGTTGACAAGTTAGAAGCAGGAACACGTATATACTATATATATGTAATGTTCTTCCTCTACCCCCCCATTTTTGCACATGTCGAGGGGCGTGTCAGGTTACATTTCACTGTGTGTTATACTTGTATAACTATGCATGTGACAAATCAAGAACCTTGAACCTTGAACCTTGTAATAATTGGCAAGCTTCAGGATTTGAGGGAGTTTGACAAGAGCTGAATTGTGATAGCTAGATGACCTGGTCAGTGGATCTCCAAATCAGGCAGTGTGATGCTTTGGTCAATGTTCTGCTGGGAAGCCTGGGGTCCTGCCACTGATGTGGATGTTACTATGACACGTACCACCTACCTAAGCATTGCAGACCATGTACACCCTTTCATGGAAACAATATTGCCTTATGGATGTGGCCTCTTTCAGCAAAGCAAAAAGGGTTCAGGAAGGGTTTGAGGAGCACAACAATGAGCTTGAGGTGTTGAGTTGTCTTCCAAATTCTCCAGTGCTGGAAAAACAAGTCCAATCCATGGAGGCCCCACCTTGCAACTTACAGGACAAGACAATCTTTCACTAAACTCTTGGTACCAGACACCACAGCACACCTTCAGGGGTCTGAAGGAATCGTTTTTTGTTTGTTAAGCCACTTAGAAATAATCTATGAATTATTCAAGTAAAACTACATCAATTTCCTTAGAAAAAAAATAATAATATGGGAAAACTGGATATTAGAGTTAATTTCCCTAAGAAACAGGAACAAATTCTTACACCTGAATTAGAATTAGATTTTGCTTCAAATCATCAGTATATATGGAGGAAGTCAGGACTGAGGTACAGCAGTGAGTGCTACAGCCATCTGTGAAACATGGTGGAGGTTCTGTCACGGTGCTCGTTGAAATCAATGAAAGTTTGAACAAACACCGTGTAAAACCATCAGGAGCATCTGATCCAGACCAAAGGAACATAAATGTTGCTAACCAGATGAAGCCACACATGTTCAAAACACCATTTTAATGCACTTTATTTTTGTGTTTGACTTTTTTAAAGAGAATATTAACACACTGAAAAAGCATTGATGAAAGAACCTTTGGGAACAAATGAAAACTTCTAATCAGACAAGCTAACTTGTGTTTTCAGCAGCCGTACAGCAGGTTGATCCTCCTGATGTCCCAGTAGGACATGCCCTGCCTCTGGCCAATCTGGACGTTGCGGTTGGGGATGGGGGAGATGGTTTCCCTGCCATTGATGGAGAAGGCTGTTCTTTCATAGTGCATTATGGAGGAGTAGTCGTAGGGAGTGTTGAGGTTGTTGGTGTCCTGCTTGTCGAAGTTGTAGGCCATCTGTGGATCGATGTTCTCCCAGTTGATCCTGACGTAGTAGTCGCGGTCGCTCCTGGTCTGCTCGTGCTGGAAGCCCAGAGCGTGGTTGACCTCGTGCTGGACGACGCCAAAGTAGACGCAGCCCTGCCTGTTGAGAGACAGAACCTGCTTCCCTCCCTGTCTGCCCAGAGGAGAGAAGCATCCGTTCTGGCTCTCGATGCTGATGTAGTCGTTCTGGTTCTTACGGTCGACAAAGCGGACACAGGTCTGGCTGTGGAAGGACCGCAAGGCATTTCTGATCAGCTGCCTTTCCCCGCTGCTGTACTCACTGCTGATGGTGAAGGGAACCGTCACCAGGCCGTTGTTGTCTTTCTGCCACAGGCAGCTCTGGTAACTCTGGCATTTAATGGCATTTCTGCTTTTTGGAAGCAGGATGTCTCCTTCCAGCAGGATCTCGTTGCTGCCATTGTTTGCGGTCAGAATCCTGGTGGTGATATCGACGGTGTGGTCTTCCTCCACCTGGCCCTCTCCTCCTCCTCTTTCCTCCATGAGAGGATGAGCCTGAGAGAGGCCGAGCAGGAGCAGCAGGCTGACAGAGGGACTCATCTTCAGAGTGGGTCTGGTAGCTGTGGAGCTTCTTTGCAGAGCTGCTGTGGAGAGACTCCTCGGAGCTTCGTGTCTGACACAGTTGAGTCGCAGGTCTTTATACTCTCCTCTACAGGTGTGTCTGCAGGAGGATTATGGGCTGGGGTCCACATCGCTGGGCCTGAATAAACCTGAGAAGGGAGGACTGCACAGACAAACCTACTCTTTCAACATGCTGTGTTATGTCAGGGCTGTGGACGGATCAACACAGTTACTTTACTGGGTGGGACTTGTTTAACTACACATTCGAAACTTCTACAACTAAAAAGTCCTCAAATTCTCCATTTGCAACCACCTTTATTTTCACTTTTATTTTGGACAGTCAGAAAATGCATATCTAAAAGTAATCTTTTCTCTTTTCTTCATCTGGCTGCTGTGTTTTTCTTCTCATTGACACAGTTAAAATAGTTTGAATTTGCTGTTCATACCATAAATCATCCCTGTAAAGCCTGAACCTTGAAACAATTCCCAGAAAGAAATAGTTTTGAAAATAGTATTTAGTATTTTTAGTATTTATTTATTTATTGTCATTGTCAAGAACAATGAAATTGCGTTTGGGGCTTCCATACAACCCAAAAAAAAGAAGAAAATAATAAATACCCCTTAAAACCCAAGTGTACATATTTAACCCAGTGTGACTCCAATGCAATAAGACAATCCTTAGCAATAATGTTCGTAGAAATTCAGACAAAGACCTGAGAAACATGACAAAATACAACAATGCAACCCATTCAATATTATTGTACTGTGAGATATGATATCAGATATGATAGTTATCTATTTAAGAAAGAGGGGGGGGGGGGGCAGGAGGGGGAAGAGAATAAAGATATGATGCACCAATGCAGACCAGTTCATTGCTATTAAGAAGTTGGATATGGTTATTGTCCGTGAGAGGGGGGCAGAGAGTTCAGGAGCCTCACAGCCTGTGGATACAGGCTGTTGGCCAGTCTGGATGTTCTGGCCTGTATAGACCTGTACCTTCTCCCTGAGGGCAGCAGATGGAAAAGGTGGCGCGCAGGGTGATGTTGGTCCCGCAGGATACTGTGCACCCTCCTCAGACAGCGAGTGGGGAAGATATTACTGATCTCTGGCAGACTTGTTCCAATAATTCTGCCAGCTTCTTTCACCACCCGCTGGAGTGCTTGCTGATCGGCCTTGGTGCAGCTGGGGAACCACACTAGAAATCCATACGTCAGAACGCTGCTGATGGCACAGTTGTAGAAGTTCAACATCAGAGATCTGGGAATGTGTGCGCTCCGCAGTCTCCTCAGGTAGTAGAGGCGCTGTTGGGCCTTCCGTACAACTGAGGTGATATGGAGAGTTTATTGACATTGTCATATATATATGTATATGTAATATATGTTCTATAAAAATGACTTTATGGAACATGTACGCATTAGAATCACACTACAGACAAAGTGTGAAACTGAAATACAACAAAATGTTATGTTGGTCAGACCAACAATCAAATGGCTGAAAGTACAACTCACTAAAGAAACTTGATGATAACTTCACTCGAGGAAGATTAGTCCAGTTCTCATCTATTTATTTTAGTAAGTAATTATGGATTTGGTTCATTACAAAGGTTTAGTTTTTTTCTGTTAAACTTGGCTGAAATGCATCATTATTGTAATAATTTAAACATTTTTCTCTTGTTTTCAGAGAAGCTCAGGTTTACCTTTTTTTTCTTCAGTCGTTGAGTCTTTCTGTTCTTCCCTCCACGATTTGTCTTCATTAGGAATCAGGTGCTCACATTTATGTGTGTCCCAAAGAGAAAGCGTCTTCTGACGTTGCAGTCATTGATGTACATTACAAACTTTCCACGACACCACCATCAGGCCACATTTAGTCCAAATCATGACATTCTTCCGGTACACTATATGGACAAATATATGTCCTACTACAGTACCACAGTTTAATTCATTAACTCTTTCGTCCATATAGCACATCTGGCTCAAATGAGAAGCTTGATGCACATAATTTGACCAGTTATGTTCCCCTAGCATTCGGTTAGCATTTACTGAGAAGTTAGCTAATCCCATTAAAACCATCACCAGTAAACCAACATGGGTAATCTAAACTTGGCTAACAGCAAACTTGACAATGTATTTGTAATATTGGAAAAATTAATAAAGAAAAGAAAAGAAATGCTTTTCTGAGAAGAATTTTTTTTATAAACATACACTTTAGGCTGTATAAAGCATGGCTGAGGATTGCTTATCATCCTTGACTGGCTGCCACTTTGAAACCTCAGGATATCGCTGTCATAAATGTTTTTGTACCCATATTTGAGAAATGCTCCGTTTGAGCTATAATAAGACTTAAATGAGTGAGTTAGCAAAAAAAATCCCTCCTTATATTTTTGAATCAAGGTAGAAACACTTGGCTTAAATATGTTAATTTCTGAGGTAAAGATTGGCATTTTGAAATGGGGACAGTGGGGAACAGTTTGGACTCAGGTGGAAGACCTGCAGTTTGTGCCACTTTCATTTTTAGCCCCCAGAGTTTTCTGCTTGGTCTGTTCACTAAACATAAAGCTACAGCTAGTAGCTAGCTAGCCCATCATAGCAACTGTAAAACAGTACTTGATCCCATACAAAACAATTTTGTGATTGGTATTCTTTCTTTTTTCTGTAGATTCAACAAAAAACACAGCTAAGCTTGTTGTTTTTGCACTGAGGTAAGCTAACGCTGCACATGGAAGTTTAGCTAATATTTAGCATGTAACTTGCTTATATGGAAATTTTGGCGACATATCAGAAAATGACAAACACTGAAACAGTTGATGTGAAAAAAGTGTGAATCTTTCTTTTTTAATGTGACAATTGTGTTTTTCCTGAGGAGAAGTTTGTGAAAGGAAAAAAGGATAGCAGAAGGGATTTGTAATTTTTTTTAATTATGAAACAATAAAACCTTTTAAAGTTAAATTTAGGTCGTTAAAAAGGGAGAAACGCTTTAGCAGTTGTGGTTATTCGACTGAAACTTCTGTATTTACCGTGTTTTCCTCAGCTGACATTTCTGAATGTTTTGGCTCTTTAGGAATCACTTCTTGCCTTTCAGTCTGGTTCCTCTCATATATTAAACTTGCGCCAAAGCTAAACACCACAAAGATGAATATCAAATGCTTTATCTTGTTGACTGTCAGTGTATCCCTGGACTGCTGGCTTCTTGTTTAGAGAAAACAGGGCCATCGGGTGGACTGTCTGCCACATAAGGTGTAATCTAAAAAGTGAGCGGTAGTTTGGGTAAATGCCACCCTGGACGTTAGAGATTGAGATTGGAGTCTCTAAGCAATAAAGACAGACACGGATGCAACTAGGGTTTATTACTTTTAATCAATTCAGCTAGCTACAAAATGTCCACCACTTCACACACTGACAGGATACAGAGAGGGAGTCTTTAGTATTACATGCGTTGAGGACATCAATCTCACAGTTTAACCTATTGTGTCATTCAGGTTTAGGTAATTCATCACCTTACTCTAACTACTTGACATTTTGGCGATTTGGTGTGCATAGCTCTAAAGTACAGAAGCAACAAAAAAACCCATTTGTATGTATTTTTTTGTTTCAGAGTATAGTTGTAATTGTTATTTAATATTGTCATTATTCTTACCAATAACAAACCACACGGGGAGAATAAACTTACATATACGGTTTTCTTATAAAAGTAAGGTCTCTCAGAAATATGCGTCTTTGCTTTACATTGCAAACGTTTATTTTTTTCAGAGCATCCAAAACCTATGATACAGTACACAACCAGTCCTCAGCTTTCATCATATAATCAACATCTTCATCACTGAACTGCATAATCATTTAGAAAACAGGTCATTTTTTTGCAATACAACCCAAAGTCCTCAGTTGTTTCAACTTCATCTCACTTTTTTGATCCCTTTTGCATTATTGTACAACGAGATGGTCACAGTCGGTAAATATATCGAGACAGAAAGAGTGGCACTATTGCAAACTTGCAGGAGTATGGAACGATAAACTGTGTCCTAATACCGAGCATGCGTTTTGTCAATTTGCTACTGCCATGTTATCATTTTTTATATATATTTTTTCAGACAGGTTTTATTTATAAGACTAAAATCTACCATTTGTCATGCAGAGAACGCACAATTCACATCACTTGGAATGCAATGTCTAATACAGCTACAGAGAGTCTAGTTGCACATTGTCTAAACAGTAACTCAGTATGATTGCGATGAAGGAAAATGGACCAAGGACTGCCTTTTGATTGTAAGTGCTCTTTGCCGTCCCGCCCAACTGTACCGCCGCTTAGTGACTCGTGTTTGCCATCGATCTTCTCCTGCTGTTTTTGTGACAACACCAAAATAAGGAGCATGACAGTAGCCTATATGTAATGACACAGTTTTACTAAGACGATACTGAGATACCGAAAAGGAAGAAAAAACAAACAGCTTGTACAGCATTCCTATTATATACTTGTCATCCAGAGAAGTGTACTCGTGTGTATATATATATGTATATATATATGATATGTGAGATATATATATATATATATATATATATATATATTTGACATAGAGAATAAAAACTTCACAGGTGAGCTAGAGATCCATCAAGTCAGCACTATATACAACCTTTGGAAAGAATGATATACGGAGTATAAGAAATCATCTTTTTACGAGGACAATCATTTTGAAAAAGCTCGACAGACGACACAGAACAACATTTACAATGGGCGGGGAGGTGATATGTGCATGTGTGCAAACCTAGAAGGTCAATACCATGATGAAAGCATGTCAGCGCCTATCGATGCGTGGCGCGGGACGCCGGGACGTTCACGCTCCGGACTCCGGGCGTTTAGCCACTGCCCAGCATCTTTGTGGCGCGCTGGTTGGCCTCATCGATCCTGGTCTTGTTGGAGTCGGCCTGTGAGAGAGGAAGAAGTAATGAGAGGGCTTTGTTGATTGATTCCACAGATCTGTATTTTGGTGTTTTATCTTTAGTACCCGGTTAGATAGATTTCATTGTACTTTTGGTGTGGTAGAGCTTTGAATTTAGAGATGGAGCTTTTTAAAAAGACTCTATTATACAAAGAGACCATTAAATATAGAAATGCTTAAGAAAATAAAAGGTAAGACAACTTTTCTTTGCTGTTTCTACATTTTATCTCTGACCTGATTTTAATGACTGTCATTCCTTTATGTCTTAGACTTAAGAGTTGCACAGTTCTGCGTCAAAGGCATTAAGTTATTTAAGTCTTAAGGTTGGACATTATTTTAAAACTTTCTAACCAATCACCAGCATTTCATCAACTGCAAATTTACGGGCATGTTCACAGCACTCTTGCACATCCTCACAACGTGGCCACTCGATGTTCTTACTGTTTCAGTTAAACCAAACCAGGAAACAGGGATGTAAGTGAATGTTGGAATATCCATGGAGAAAACCTTGCAGCCTATAAAAGACCCAACCTGGCTGAGCTTTGTGAACCTGAGCTGGTGTCGTATACAAACCAAGCTTTCCAAGCTTTTCCTTCGTGTCCACACTGGTTATATGTTATATTTGCAAGGAGGCAACTCACTAAATAAGCAAGATGACTCAACTCGGCGATTACATGAACCCGGTGCGCTTGAAGAAAAAGCTGAAAAGCTGTGCGTGTACCTTCTCCATGATCCTGTCGATCTGGCGGTTCTGGGTGTCGATCTCGTTGCCCATGTCCAGAGCCATGTGGCGCAGGTTGCCAATGATGCCACCCACCTGCTCCAGGTTCTCATCCATCTCGTTTTCCCGGGCATCGTCTGTTACCCTACCATACAAAAGGTCACATTTATCTCTGCAGTAACTAGTACAGCACACATTGCCACTGCTGTTGTCCATATTTCACCTCTGAACCTCCAAAGAGCAGAGACTGAACGCAGGATCCTGTTCACTGTGTTTCTTTATTAATATCACAATGTCACAGTGTTAAATATCCAGATATACAATTCCCAGTCTTTCAAATATATAGACACAGATTAAAAAAACTGAATGTGAAATATGATATAATCTAATATCCACATTAAAGTCTAAAGCCTGTGTTGTTCTCAAGAATATAGATTTGGATTATAGTTCTCCATCAGGTAATCTGATTACATATGAAGACAAGAAGACAAGAACCAGATAATGAATGTTTTTTTTCTGCTGCTCCTCGTCTTTATCTGACTTTCAGTCTATTTACAGCTGTTCATGTAGCTAATGTAGCTCGACCTTCAGTAGATGCTGAACTGTGGACTCGTGCTTTTTCTATTAGTCGATGGTATTCAAGTAGAAACGCCTTCATTTGCTCTTTCGTTGTTACATTAAGTATCACTAAAGTACTAAAAGTAGAGCTGATTTCAGTACCTGTTAGCAGTGATGGGAATAACGCGTTACTAACGGCGTTACTGTTTTCAGTAACGAGTAATCTAACTAATTACTGTTTCTATCGTTACAACGCCGTTACTGTTACTAACAAGAAAATGAGGTGCAGTCGCGTTACTATTTTTCAGCAAACAGACGGTTGAAGCTGTGTTCAGCTCACCGCACCTTCAGGTGCAGGAAGTAGCTGTAAGTAATCCGGGCGCTACAGCTTTAAGCAGCTGCGCGCTCCCGCTTCTGTAAATAGTTTGAAATGTGTGGTTGTTACAGTAAAAATATCACTTTTTCTACTCTGATTTTATGTTTTGTGTCTGATTTTAAATCAATTGTGTTAATGCAGTCTGTCAAAATGAAAACATGACTGTAAATTCAGACACGTGAGGTTGTGCTGAAAAGAATGAGACCAAACAAGGCAGATAAACAGTTAAAGGTAAAATGTGGAGGGAACATCAGAAGGAGTTAAAAATGGCCGATTGTACCCTGGACCCCAGAGGATTAAACGTTTTTTTAAAGCAACGCAATAGTTACTTTTCAAGTAATCAGTTACTTTTAGAATCTGGTAACTCAGTTACTTTTTTGAAGAAGTAACTAGTAACTATATTTAATTACTTTTTCAAAGTAACTTGCCCAACACTGCCTGTGAGTACCTTTGTGGGTACATTTAAATACTGACTAAGGCCGACTCTACGTAAAAAGTGGAATAATTGATTATCCGTGTATGTGGTTACTGCCAGTGAGCTGAAGAAAGTTTAGGAAATTATGAAAAATACCAGGATATTTCAAACTTTCTGCTGTGACATCTGGATGGATCTGGCACAAACACCATGAAAGCATGGATTCATAGTTCAGGCTGGTGGTGATCTAGTGATGGGATTTTCTTTTGTACACTTGATTATTGACGAAATGTTGCAGCATTGTCGAGTATTATTGCTGATCATGTGTATCCCTTAGTATACCACGTCACAAAGCTCCAATCATTACAGTTCATTGTATTCAAATGATCTCCACAGGCACCACATCTCAATCTAACGAGCCTGTTCTCACTCCCGAGGCGCAACATCCCGACGTTTTGTCACGTCCCACGGCGTTCCTGAGGAACGCGAATGGTGACCTTCCGCGTTCTTATGGTACGCGCCGGGTTATGGATTAAATCCAGTGGAATTACGATCTCGCGGTAATAGACGTTCCTGCCCTGTATTGCAGCCCTAAACCTAACCTTAACCAGCACTGCAATGACGTGAAATAGTGTTTTCCCAAAGTGATTTAAGTTCTCATATGTCCTCAGTTTTCCGATGTCGTCATGTAGGAACGTGTTGGGTAGCCGAAAACGTAATATGTTGATGATTTGTCACCTAGCATAAAATGTTACGCTTTGGGAGTGAGAACGTGTTGATCTAACAGAGCGCGGGAAATGCGGATCATGGGTCTGTAGCAGCAGTATGGATCCATATCAAAGTCACCCAGGAATGTTTCCAGCATGTTGTCAGTTCTATGCCATGAAGGATTAAAGCAGTTCTTTTAGGAAAAGTAAGAGAACAGCGCATCTAACAAAGTGGCTGGTGAGAGCGGACGGACATCTCAGTGCTACATAAAGGCTGGTCTGCTTTGCTAGACTAGTCGGGCTGCCGGTGAGGCCAAAAACGATGCCATGTGCACGTTTACCCTCATCTTGCCTCGAAATATTCCAGACAAGATGAATGTGCCCCGTAAAATCGCACACATCCAAGCGTTCCTCCTACCTGCGGATGAAGCCTCCGCTGATGGCCATCTGTTCGCGTTCGTCCACCACGCGGGCGGGCTGGCTGGCCACCACCCCGTCCTGGTTATTCCCCCAGGCCTTGCTGGCTCCGCTCTTCATCCTGGCCACCGGCAGTGACGAAGAGGAAGTTACTCAACAGTTTGAAAAAAGCGACTCGCCATTTACCTCAACCAGGCAGGCTTCCAATTAGTCAAACCTAACAAAGAGAGCCTTGGATTTGAGGTACTGCAGCAGCACATATGTAAATATATTAGCATGTAGCTGACACACAGTGTTAATCGGTTTCATGCAACCAGCACATAAATATATGGTGGGACTAGACTAAAGTCGAGCAAAGCGTAGCAGGCATGAACTGGCTGGTAGACTGGGTTTGGTAGGTACAGGCTCATTCTGTTGTAACACAGTACTTATGTGTGTGATGTTATATTGCAGGTATATAACATACTGTTCAGAATCAGGCAAGCCCTGTACGCTGTGCCATTTCGTGTCTTAACATAGCTGCAATTTGAACTGTGTTGTAGCCTGATTCCTTCTCTCTGTCCTAAACCGTCATACTTCTGTGTTATTGCAACAGTAAAGCACATCCCACTCCCACAGTGTGACAGAAAACAGAGAAGAGACAGAGCTTGTGGCAGACACACAACACAGAGTGTACAGGACTGTCACATTGTTGGGAGGGACGACGATCAATGCGGAGAACAAACTGCGAAACAAGAAGAAGGAGAACAAAACAAAACAAGAAACTGGAGGGAGTCAGCAGAGAAGAGCGCCTCGTTTACCTGTTCCTGAACCATCGGCATCACCCACCCCAACCCCCACACCTGTCTGTCTTTATATGTCACAGAATCCTGGTCATGTTGAGGTGGTGAGGCGGGGGAGTGGGGTAATGGTTGTGACTCAGCTTATCTCTCAACGAAAGTCACATCTGCTTGCGTCTGTACAGCTGTGCTAACACAATCGCAGCTCGGCTGCTCGGCCTATCAAAGCTCACTCTGTCACATTCAGCATCTGTTTTGGCTCCACACAGCAGCTAGATGGAGTGGAAGGTAACAGTTGTCTCTTTAGTTAGAGCTCTGTCGATGCTGTCTGTGTACACATGTCAACATTTTCCTGCCCATTCAGTAGCATCCTGACACTTCTTTGCTTGTATCACAGTTGCTGAGCTTTTATAACCTTGGAGTGCTGTGTGGATGTATTCTAGCTGTATCGGGATGGCAATGGCTCAGCCGCCTCCTACACTGCTCTTATTAATAGAAATGGACTGAGGCAAGGCTTCGCTGAGCGCCCTGTCCCTGCTGACACACACCAATATGATTAACACATACGCTACCCTTGTCTACGTCCTTTATATTTCCATCTGTTTTCTTCTTTCTTTCTGCTGCGTTTTTTTTAATCTCATCTCCTTCTGTAAAACTTTAATTTGCAATTTACTTTCCTGCTGTCTCAGAAAGGATATACTGCACATTTCTAATCAGATCTGCTCTGATTGAGCAGAGATGATCTGATTAGATGGTATGAGTATTGCAGGACCCGCGGTAAGACTAAAGTCATTCTGCCTCATTCATTCATTGAGCGACCTGCAAGTCGAGCAATCCACCACCAGCTCCTGAGTGGCATTCAGATGGCCACAATATGAAGCCTTTAAGAGGGAAATCTGGGGTCTGCTAATTCTGAGAGACACGCTGAAGGGATTAGGAGGTACAGTGAGCAGCAGTGCTGAAAAACATGTATCTCTTTTAGCATCCTGCTATTTGTGCAGGCAGGTTGAGTCAATGTCCCAGCAGGCTGCCACTATCTGATATGGCTGACCTACATGTGAGCGAGTTCCCTGCAGGAAAGGGAGCTTAGCAAACATCAGTGTTTAGCAGCCAGAGTGGAATAAAGGCTAAATTAGCACAGCGCTCTGCAGGAGAGGTGGCGCTGCAGACAAACTGCAGCAGAAACAAGGGTCCTGCACACAGTGCTGTGGCATGATGCACCCATTTTATACATCGACCCTGACTACGTTCCTAAAAATATCTCAGTGCGCATGTGTCCTAGCCCAGTTTCTAGCTGCAAGCTACACCACAGATCACTCCTGTTTTTCTCCTTTGCTCTGAATGTGTCATTCTGTCATTTCTTTCCTATTTTCAGCGTGTTCGCTGCCATACTTTGAGCATCTGACAGTTTTGTTGTGCAGCATTCCTCTTTTATCTTCTCTTTGTTCTTTTCCATCGTTTGCCAAGCAGGGACTTCAGTTAACTTTATTTTCTTTGTATGTCTTTAAATTTGGTCCAACCCGTAAAGTTACGAAACGACAGCTCTGCTCACAAATGAACTCTGAACACGCGCCGATGTGAGTTTGGCACAAAACGATTGCTGTTCATCAGGATCACCATCAGTATCATTTTCAGTGTAAACATCAACATCATGATCGTAGCATCATCATGTGTAGCATTGCTTTATGAGTTACATCATCACGCATGCATGAGCATTCACAGGGTCATGCTCGCCAGTCTTTCCATGTCATTGGTGCTCGGTGGCTCATAGAAGGCAGTGGGGGAGGGGGTGTTCAACGGGAAACAGAAAGGTCTCATTGCCTGCAAACAGGTGAGGATCTACTGGATGTCAGAGCAGTGTGGTGGTGGTAGAGATCATGCAGATGAGGAGAAGTGTCAACCAGTCCTGGACCAGGCTGGCCAAAGGCATTTTGGGACCAAGATCGCTACATTTCCATCTGGAGTCAATACATTAGGATGATCTAAGTGCCAAGATGCTTCTGGAGCCCCAGCCCTGCTCTTTAAATCTAAGTACGTTTTATAATTGGGAAGCTTCCCACCACCATGCATCAAAAATGAGAAAAAACCCTCTTCAGGAGGAATCGATACGACTGCTACAGGTGGGACTTCTACAGCGGCTACACCTGCATGTAGACGACTCCCATCACAGAGCTGTTTGGAGAAGTGGAAGCTTAGAGAATATGGCACTTGGTAGAAGAGAGGCACTTATTGATGAAGCATGGCCTTGGCTGGGTGGGGGAGAGTTGACTGGACGTTTAAAGCTCGGCTTTATGGAATTTGGGTCTCACCGGTAGGTTTGTATCAGCCTCATTTGACCGTACAAGGTATGTAAAAATCTGGGTGGTGAATCAATTTTAACTTTGGAAGAACTTTAGCAGCTTTTTGAGGTCAATTGTTCAGTGATGGTTCAGACCGTTGGACTATGAGATGCTCCCAGTTGGGGAGCTATAAATTCTGGGACACTATGTTTGCTATGCCCAAAGAAGGTCGTTGGACGTTTTCATCACTCATCCAGGGGACTCCTTCAGTCTCAGCTGACTGTTAGCAAATCCCTTCAGTAAACCATGTGGTTTAAATAAAAGAAGATAAAAAGTACTAACTGACCAACATGACTGGGCCTAACGAGTGTCACGTACTGTTACGGGAAATCACGTTATTGTTTTAGATGTTTGGGTTTTTTTAAAAATTGTCATATTGTGACTGGAAATGTTTAACCTTAAGTGGGCCGACTGAACAGGGACGATTTTGAAGTTAATCATTCCACATTGTGGGCCAGGCTCAGTGTTTATTAGGAGCTGGAGTAGAGCAGACTATTGGCTGATGGCCATTGTGATGTCACTTCTACCTCGGTTTTATTTCTTAGATACTTAATTTTAAATGGCAGGCAGGCAGGCAGGCAAGCAGCACCTACTTGTTACATGGACAGGAGCAAAGACCACAGAATTTCCCTAGATCGTTCAAATTCTTTTCTGCATCCTTCATGTCCTTATTGATTTGGTCCATTCCCTCCTCGATGCGCTCCAGTTGCTCTGATTAAACACAAGTCATTTATCCCCCACAGAACGAAGCAGAAGGAGAAGAGGAGAGAAAGAAAGAGAGGACAAAGGAGAGAAGACAACAACTTCAGACACTATGACGAAAGAAAGTCAAACAAAAACTTAAAAAGAAGAAAAAGGAAAAACTGGACGCCACCACATATGTAAAGAACCTTTGGGGCACATTATCAGTACCTACTTGTTACATGGACATATGAAAAGCCCACAGCATTTCCCTAAATCTTTTAAATTTTTCTCGGCTTCCTTCATGTCTTGGTTGATATGGTTCATGCCATCTTCGACACGATCGAGTTGCTCTGGTCAGGACAAAGGGATGACAGTAGTGGAATGAATTTCATTGACTGATTGACAGAAATATGAGTCATGATGAGCAGCAAGTGAAGCGTTTGTACTCTGGTGTGTATCTGAGTGTACAGTGCATCGCTTTGGTGGCTAAAATACAATTATGTGCACTTACAGATTTTTGGGGGACCAGAAAATGGTCCATGAGAGTCCCCAACAATCCAATAATGAAAGTAAATCTTCTCTCTTTGTTTTCTTGGTTCATTTGATTGAAAGTGTAAATGTTTCAGCAAAGATGTTAAAGGGAAACAAAGATTTCTGGGGGAAATCGGCGTTTCCTTTTTTTCAAATCAATAGATCAATCTCAAATCCGATCGAGCAGACTGTCAGCTCAGGATAAAGAGCTGCTCCGGGTCCTCCCACACAAAACCCAGGTTTTAGTACCAGTTTATACCCCGCAGCAGGAGAAACGGTTGTCAGTCAGCTTTAGAGGCGGCTGGCACATTTTCTTAGTTTCCAGCTGCTCCCATCACTTCCAGTACCAGTTGCAGACGGCCATGAAGGCTTAGTGGGAGACATCCTGGTAACGCTATAATACAGCCCACGACCAAGGACGTAACTAAACAGATTTTCAATGTTTATTATTTGAAATTAAATGTAATGATATTTATTTAAATATTTTTATGATATATTTATAAAAGTTGTAAATATTGTAAAGTGACTTTGTGCATCTCAGGGTAACTCTGTGGGAGCAATACTTTGGCTGTATTATGGAGTAGATTCATCTTTCTAGCCTTTTCTGTTGATGTGCATGATGTTTGTTCTGTTGTTCGTCTGTCTTTTTATTTTTCCATCAGACGTGTGCTCAGGACTGTTCACCGTTACCAAACTACAAAAAGGTAAATACAACCAAAATCTGGAGGCCTATGTGACCTGATAACGATGAAGCCAAGTCTAACTTTCTTTTTCAAAATCACAAACACAACTTAGAAAATTAGTGAAGAGAAAAAACATGTTTCCTTTGCTTTAACGTAGTAAGTTAAGGTGGAACCGCTACATAAAAAATCCACATCCCAAACTGACTGACAACTACTTTACAAAGAAAATGTTTCCACCCAAATTATCAGGACATCACACAGAACCTAAAATGACTTATGCAGAATTTAACTTTACAGAATCGTTTTTGTCTCCTTTCCTATAAAAACCTTAAATTATGAGCAACGCAAAACGACTTTCTCCATACTTAAATTTACTTAGTGTTATTATTTCTTTGTTTTCTGCAGAAATCTGATGTATTGCCTCCTTATTCTTTGAGTATTATAGGTAATTGTAACTAAATTGTCATTTCAAATAAAATACATTGAAATCACATTTATTTGGTGACAGTCACAGGCTGTAAAATTCTACTGAAATATTTCCGTAGGAAAACGTGCGGATGGTCGTTACAGCTGAAGAGCTTTTCAGTGCTGAATGGATTTTCTCTTCCTTTGGTTGTAAGCTGCCGGGAAGCTGCCCAGTTTTCCTTTCTCTGATTTAACGTGTAAAACTTGGGAGAATTTAAACATTTTTCAGCTACTGGATTATTTGCATGTTAGTGACAGCTGCAGCATGTGGCCCTTATGAGCTGTAGATGAAGCTGTGAGCATGAACAGCACACCTTTTGCTGCCGTTACGAGGGTCAACTGAAAACTGTGTGTGTGGCTTTAAAATGATTCAGTGTAACTGAAAGGACTCAGGTCTGTCTGGTCAGTGAGCATCGGGGCCGTCGTCGTGCTGGTGTGGTGGACGGCTGCTGGGTGAGTGAAGGGTGAGGCACGGTTAAATATGGAGTGGACTGAGAAACGACTTTACAGATTCTTTTCCCCAAATTTGTAAAATCCCTGGTTTACAGTCATTGATGGTCATAAAGGACGTCACATTGTGTTAGTGGTATTATAGAGAAGTGGGTCACTGAGTGTGTGGTGATCATTGAAGAATGATACAAAATAAAGATCAGCGATGGCTTCAAGTTCAAATTGAAATGATTTGCATCAGAGGTAAAGCACATCAGCCTATGAATGTTGACTTCAGCACCAAGTGCTGCAGAGGTGCAAATCTGGGGTCATAGGTCAGCTCGGGCTCCTGCGTCCAGTCAGCTGTTGCAAACGATCCTGCAGTTCTCGGGGCAGCAAGGCTAAATGGAGAGTTGGAGGAGGGAGAGCTTTCCTCTCCCCGAGTGATGCTGGTGCAGTCAGGCCTCTTACTGGGCTGCTCTGGTTTACGAGCTTTCCCAGAAACAGAAAACTGAGGGCGCTCAAGAGTCCAAATATCATTCACTTCACATTAGAAATGATATCTTTTAAGGTTACTGTGAGCCGACGTTCTCATTTATTGCATCTAATCAGGGATTGTACAAATCTGTGGCCTGATAGACAAGGGCTTGAATATTTTGTCATTACCAGCTAAATCGATCGTTTGGACTGTTAGTGGGCTGGAACGGCCAGGTTAGCTGTCCTCAGACCTGTTTGCCTTTATTGTGATATAAAGCAGTATAATAGGTCATATGGGTGTTTTTTAAATGTATTTATTTCTTGTAAACAGATCTGAGACCAGCCCGGAGGTTACACTGCCGGCAGCACCCACAGGGACAAGGCCGTCGGCTGGTTCCTGACAATGAGTTGTTGAGCTGTAAGGTTTCATTCCTGCGGTTGCTGCCGTTAAATCTTCCTGACAGGATCTGTTATGGTTTTGGCACTCGTGACAATTCCTTTAACCGTCGTCCTCAGCTCAGAAAAACCATAAAACGCTGCTGGCAAAGTGAAAGCAGTTAGGCAAAGTAAAAAGAAAAATGTTAGCCAAAGAAAACAAATGTTAAAAGAAGCTGAAAGAAAGAAGGAAACCATGTTGAACCTTCACCAAAGAAAACATGCAACAAATCAAACAACTCAAAACCGATTCCTTTAAGGACAAAACGAATTAGTTTGGAAATACTCAAGTAAAACCAAGCAACTGCAAATGAAACGCGTCGTTTAATTCTAAGTCTACGAGGTGAGGACTGGAGTGTAGCGCTGCTTGTATTTGAATGCAATCATATTATCACTGTGCCGATTCTGGTCGCATCTATATGTTGTGACCCTGCGCCATCGCCCCTCATGCACACTTACCTCCCTGCTCGTCCAGCATAACCAAAGTCCTGATGCCGGCATCTTTGCTCTATTCCCCGGAGACAGGAGGTGGAAAAGGAAGACAATCACAGGAAAACAGTGGTGAGCGGCTGCAGGAGCTCAGGAAGCAGTGAAGCTGAGAAACTCTGCGCTGCTCCTTTCTTTGCATCCTTTGAAGTTAAATTCTCCTAACATGGTTAAACACGCTGGCAGAGCACAATTACACCTGCAGCTAACACGAGCGCTCTGCTCGCCTTCGCCAAATTACGTTTTTATTACAGCAGGAGAGCGACACACACACACACTTTTAAAGGTACATTTTTGCAATTAATTCCCTGCAAATCTAAACTAAAACATCTACCACCTTCATCCAGCTGTGTTTTGTGCTTTTCTTTTATATTTTTTATGTGACTTTTTAGCCTTACAACCATTTTTTAAGAGACGTCACCTTTACCTGGTCACCACAAGAGTGAACTCCTCATTAAATAAAGGTTACAAATCTGTATTATATGAAGGTATGAACCATTCCTCATTTAACTTTACATGCATTAAGCACCATACATGCATGCTTTGGGACAGTTCCTTCACAGATAGTTTAAGGACCTTATTTATGACACCTGACACACCTGACACACCTGCCCAGTCTTCAGCTAGTCGGGGCAATAACAGCTTGAGCACAAATGAATGTGATTTAGAAGTCTAAGGGTATAATTTACTCATATCAGCAACTCAAAAAAAAATCACAGACCTGCTGTTTTTTATATCGGTGCGATTAGCTTTAAATTGTGTGTTGGAAGTGTTAACCGCACACTTGATTTAAATATTCTCTGTATTTTTGCATCTTGAGAAAGGGTGAGTGGCTAAAATCTCTGAGTCATCACCTGTTACATGCAATTTTGTCACTGCGCTCTCTTTCTACCTTTTGTTTCAAAAAACCAGCTGGTGCTGGCACAGTGTATTAGTAACTGCTGGCCTAAGGCTTTAATTTAAACAGCAGAGAGAGAGAGAATAACACATCTGCTGCTGTGCTTTCTGTAAAGCAACAGAACAAATGCACATTGAGCTTGATCATCGGGATCATTGCTTCATCTTCTTGTTTTCCTGAACAAACAAATTGAATATTTTCCTTCCTATTACCTCTGTGCTGATGATATTGATCGAAGATGCAAAGACATCTGTCTGTTAAATGTGGAATCAAGCTGAAGGAGATTAATGATGCTAGCATCGACAGCGGACGAGCGTTCTTCTTAAAATCGTGGTACAATGCGAGTTTTCTGCTCCTGACTGGAGCAGCTGAGCCTGCAATAGCATTCACAGTAATGCTTCTCGTCACTGATGGCGGGGCTGGCAAAGGAGTCTGAGAAGACGCAGCAGCGTTAGCTAACATACAACTGTGTGCTTCTTTAAAATGCAGCACTAAGATTTGGCAGCTGGCTCAGCCTGATCGGCATAAATACGATCACGGTGTGTCGCTGTGTACCACACGTGCTCGCCATGACAAACAGCCACCCCTCCTCCTCAGCAGTTTGGGAAGAGAGCCACACGGATGCTTGGGAGGCGAGAGGGGAGCAATAAGGAGCCTCTGCATGAGAAATCCCAAAGTATCTGAAATGTGTCCCTGGGGAAACCCAACAGTAATCAACCATAATCCCAGACAGGCCTGAGGATGGTGCAGCTTTCTCCATCTAACCTGGCGGTGCAGGAGAGTATTATCCTACACCTCCACTGACGGACTGTTGATGACAGATCATTGTCCCAGGTTTACAGTTTATGTTTGCTTTTGTACCTGTGATGACATGAAATGTTCCCTATCTAATAATCCCGGCTTTTTCAAATGGCCTCACAGCAACGAGCACGCTACGCTAAGAGCACGCCGCTAAGAGCACGCCACTAAGAGCACGCCGCTAAGAGCACGCCGCTAAGAGCACGCCGCTAAAGCTCCGGAATCGAGTGAAAGTCACCCTCATTTTTAGAAACAACTAATTTTGTATTTTTCAGACTGAACAGATCTTCTTACTGTCGTCCTGGACATTCAGTTTGTGGGGAAAACCGATAAACACAGAGTCGCGAGTGACATCACGAGAGCCGCTGAATGTTATCTATGTCAGCTGTTTGTGCTGCATCCTCCCCACCCTCCATCTCTCTGATCACGTGCATAAAGAAGCCGTCGCTCTGTTCAGCCCTCCTTCGGTCCCTCCCTGCCTGCAGTACATTTGTAGGGTGGAGCTGATGGTGAGAAATGTCGACTGATGATCAATATGACCTTGAGAGCTGCAGCGGGTAGCTTGTTAGCCACTCACCCCCCCAGATGCTCTCACTCCTTGTCTCTCCATGCCTCACCCGCCCTCCTTTCTTCCATCTGCGTCTGCTTGTTGCAGTCTCATTACATTGCAGTATTATCATCCCTGATGTCACTGATCTTCACGTTATGTGCTATTCACGCCATTACTCAGTTGCCTCATGGTCCGCCAAAGCTGGGCACACGCTCCACAACCGTTGGGCAAAGCATGAACGTGACAGGGACGTGCTGACATGTACGTGTGGCTTTGTGTTGGACAGTTTACTGGATTTATTAAAAACGTGCTGCATTTTTCTGTGCACAGCAATCGTGTCGTGTCTAAATGACTAAGAAGGAATTGTTTCCACTTCCTCTTCTTACAGCTTTAAAACAAACAAACAAACAAACATGTTCAGTATTTTCATATGACGACTGTTTCTGTGGATACAGCTAAAATTAACTACGTATACATCACGTAACGTTACAGAAAATGCCACCAAGCCTAACTGACAGTCTCGCTTTTATCCACAGTTTCCTGCCATTTGGAGGCCGTCTTGGTAACGCTTCTGCTGATCACCAGCACAATCTGACGAGAGAGCGCTGACCAGGTCAGAGCCTGTCCCACAGAGGACTGAACAAACACCAATCCAAGGCACAAACAGTAGACTTACTTCTGTCTTTTGACTGGCTGTTTGGGGGCAAACCGACCACTAACGGTTCAGAATAGATCTGCTAGAGCGCCATGTTTCCCTCTCATGTAAAGTCTGATTGTGTCCTTCCTGGCAGCGCTGATGAACGTGAACACTTGCTGAGTGTATGACAGCTGAACGCTGAGTTTGGACTTTCAGGTATCTGAGTCTCGCTCCATAAATCTGAGCTATTCTAACAGCTTTAGAGATCCTCACACAACAATGAGCTTCCTACTGTCCTCGCTCTTCTACTACTGATTCATCTCTGCTCCTCTGAGAGTTTCAGTGTTGGTACAGTGACATGCTTGCATGTAATCCTGGTGCCGCTGGTGTCGTCAGGTTAAAACCTTTAAGTTTGTAAAATGTAAAGGATCTCTGACAGAGGCGCAGTTATTAGAAAAGGACGTTTATCCTATGAGCTTGTGTGTTTGCACTTTGCATACACTCCTCCCTTCCCAGATTACTGAAAATGAAGGTTTTAGTAACAGTAACAACATTGCAACACAGGAGCAAAACGACATCGTTGTAATATTCACACGACTAACCCTGAAGTCTCCTCTGCCCTGCTTATATCCGAGTGTCGGCACAGGAAATGATCTGTGCTGCAAAACAGCAGCTCGTCCTGCACACGTAACACCGCGAGACGCGATTCAGTATCATTTATTTTCGTTTGTTGTTGACACACATTTTTAAACATTATTGTTGGCTATAAATCAAACTCATACACCAACATTTAGAGGACTTTTCTTACCTCTTCGACCAGCTGCAGCATACGGCGAGTGCTCTCCAGTGACTGCGGACAAATAAAAGAAACAATTCAGATTCAAGAAGCTTGGAAAGTTTTGGTTTTCATGTTATGTGCAGTTTTTCATGTGATGGCCAATAACCTGAGCATCGCACCAGACCGGCCATGAAGCCAAGCTTACCTGCAGGACTGGCAGGTCAGCTGCTCTCACTGCCATCAGCCTTTGATTTTCCATTAATGCAAAAGTCTAAAAAGTCTGCCCACAGCTGCTGCACATCTGCAAGCCTCTTTGCAACCCACCACCACCTTCCATGCTTTTCCAGGCTTTGTCATATCTGCTGTCGTGGTAACTGCTCTGCTCTGCACCCTCTCACAGCCATGCTGCAGGTGGACACAACAGGTTCTGTTGACTGTTGTGTTCCTGTTAAATCTTATTTACACAACAACTCAATGTGGTTGTGCGCATTAGTTCGACTGAACATAAGCGAGTGTGTGTGAAACTAAATGGAGCCGATCAGAACAATCAGCAGCCGCAAACAGGATCAATCCCTGAACGATTATCGACGTGAACTCAACATGAACTCGCAGAGATGGACTGTGTGCACGCAGGACTGCATAGCTCTGACTGTAACACATGGAAATGGTGACTTATTCTAAGTTTAGAGTACGGCACAAAAGTCTAGAGCCGCCCCTCTCGTTTCTTTATATTTGTCTGGGAAATTGGGACCCGGCTACAGTGAAGATGAGCCCACACTTGTTTTAATGTTTGCTTTCACTGCTTCGGCAGTGTGCTTCAGATTTCCAGGCTAAAAATTAAGTGAAAAACGAAGCTGATGTTAATCAGACACTTTACAGACCTGCAACACTACAGCCCCAAAAAGACACGGAGCCTCTACGTTTTAGTGTTGTACCTTTTCCTGACCTTATACACACTGACGATAATTTGAGCTAAAATGTCATCACTCCATCGTAGCTGCTGCCACAGATTTTCAGTCCAGTTCTTGTGTGATGTGGCAGAACAGCCGCCCCTCAGCTGAGACGATTTCTGTGGGAAACAGTGGATAAATCACCAGAAGACCCAAAAGCATCTCTCAGGTCCTCTGTCGCGTCTTTCCTGGATTATTTCCTGTTTCTAAGGTTCATCTGCTGCAGATAGTTTTTAAACTCCTTGGAAATAAAATATCAAGAAATGAGGGGCAGCGTCAGACAGCATTCTGTCTTTCATATAATCATTTCACTCGCTGGGCCCTCATTTTAAGTTAGCCAGTGTTTCTTAGTAGATAAATGGCTTAATCATGAATTGAGCTGTGGTTTAGGGAAGGCCTCGAAGGGCACTGGTGGCAGCTCTCGGGCCGACAGATCCCCAGGTGCTAAACAGAAGTGGGAGGGAGGGGGGGGCACGACAGCTTGCAGAGCTGTGGGAACATGTAAGATAAGACCTGGAAGGTCCTGAAATGCAGCACTTATAGCACGTGATGGGCATTTGTGTCTGTTTTACTAAGTTAGCATTGATTGATCAAAATAACTCAGCTTTGTTATTAGCAGCAGGCAGAATCCTCATCGCTGTGTGACGTCTGTTATTAGCTCCTGGCTGATGTGTAACAGGGGCTCCCATTCTCTAAGGAGCGTGAGGCTGCACAGGGGCAGCAGCTCCGCCTCGCTGCGCTCGCTGCAAGCGCATCGTCTGCGCTGGTAGGGGTTGAGGGGTGGGGGGTGTCGGTTAGACAAACAAATCTGACACCGAGCAGCCATTTTTCACGTGGCTCACGTTCTTTTTCCTTCTTCTGATTCTGCCTTTTTGTATTCTGTCTCTGATCCGTCTGCATCAGCTCGCTCGTTTGCTTCCATCTGTTGGAATCGCTGTGGAGGCTGAAGCTCACAGAAGCCACAAAACTGTTATTCCAGCGCCGCCATTTTGTGTTTGCCCTGCGTTCCTGCGTGTGTGTGTGTCTGTGTGTGTGTCTGTGTGTGTGTTTGTATTTAATATTCTGCTCAGCTGTGCCACAGTGAGTCATATGTGAAGCTGGAGGGCTGATCAGCTGTGGGCCATGATGGAGACTTTCTCACTCTCTTGCCCTCTCTAACTGCGAAACACGCACACACGCACACACACACACACACACACACACACACGCACACACACACACACGCACACACACACACACACACACACACGCACACACACACACACACAGACACACACACACACACACACGCACACACACACACACGCACACACGCACACACACACTCTATAATGTGCTCATTAGTGCACCCTCTTACTGTGCTGCATAGTTTCAGTATGTTTGAAGTTGTGATAAAACAAAGGTGCTCGGCGTCTCCAACCACCACGCGACTCCTCAGCGAGTCAGTAAGCGTGCACCTGCCATCACGAGGCAAACGCCTGTGATGCAGCATGTCCGGTGTTCTCACCTCATCAGCCAGCTGGTCAGCGCGTTGCTGCATGTCTGACAGCTCATTGCGCATGTCCGCATCATCTGCCATGTCTGCTGGATGTCGGGGGTGGAGAAGGTCTCCGACAGGGAAGAGAAGATCCTAGTGGGAGTCCGGGGAAGGCTGGAAGAGAGGCAAAACACAAAGCATTCAGCGTGCAGCACACGGCTCAGTCGACTGTCGCATCAACGGACTCGGGACGATGGAGAACGTGGATAATTTGGTGTGCGCCCACTGCAGAGTCAACTAACGTACCCGTGAGCTTGTGCAGGATTCAAACTCACAGCATCACTGTGGCGTGATCCCTTTCCCCCTGACCTCAGACCTTTCTCTGCGTCCGTTTATGATGAAAACGTCTTTATTTATGTAAAGAAGAGCACAACAAGATGAAACCAGCTGACAGCTCCCCGCGAATATTTTCCCTTCTCGATCTTTCGACGTGCTTTAAAATCATTATTCTCAACTTTCTGAGCTTAACATCGTCCCTGCCGTGTTGGTGATGTTTTTGCCTCTATCTCAGCTGCACTACTGAGCCAAACTGAAAACGAGGACACGTGATGTTACCTTCAGATTCATGACAAACACACCTGCTGCTCGCTCGCAGCCTGCAAGAATGCCCCGTGTGCGTTTGTGTAGTGTGTAGTGTAGTCCACATACATGAACACACACATATAACAAAATATGAAAAGTAATTAATGAGCTGGAACGGGCTGACGTCAGAGAAACACGACTGCAGCATCAGATCGAGCTTCTAAGAACTGAATTCAATACTAGTTCATGCAAACGTCCTCTTTATTTTTCAATCTCAAGTATGCACATCGACGGGCATCACGATGGGCCTCAAAGGAGGCGACAAATACCTCCCACCTCACTGTTACGCCAGAAAACGGCAGTCACACAAATAAAAGTGAAGAGCGTTCCAGAGAGGCAACAAGAGGCGCATGGCACGCAGCAAATGGCCTGAGTGTAACGAGAGCACGTTCATGAAAGTCAGGTAAACAAGAGAAAAACCCGGAGGTGGGAGCTGCTGCCTCCACAGGCCTCTGTTTGCTGTTGCAGGCGGTGTAACTGAGGACTGTGAGGATGCAGCAGTATCGTCTGTTTGTTGGGGAGTGAACGGGCAGAGGAATCCCGGCTTCCTGGACTTTCAGAGGATCAGCCTGAGAAATAAACAGCGCGTGCCCCTGTAGCTGCAATCCTCTGCGGGTCACCACAGGCTAGTATCACTGGCTAAACAGCTGGACGCATCCAGATGCAAAATTACCAGAAGCTTGCATGAAAGATGAGCATGAGAGAGATTATCAGCGGACATGTCTACAGGACCAATCGAGGCAGTTACATGTAACTCTGGCTCAGCAGAAACTCGACTGTGGTGTCGGCCTTTATGACCCAAAGGCAAAGTCACGAAGAATGAATCCACGCACATCCTGAGGGACAGACAAGACCACGTGTGAAGAAAGCCTCAGTGCACTAACATCGGCTGAATGAAACCTGACAGAAGGGCCGGACCCGCTGAGGATGAGCGAGGAACCAGCTCATCGTGCTGGTTTTATGGACCTCGGGTTCACTGAGTTGTTTCCTCTGACTGTTTTCTGTTTCCTGCATCAGCAGGTAGTCATCTCAACAATAAACCCGAGTGTGTCCTCTGCCCAGGAAAACACAGTAAAGCATTCAGCAGTTAACCAGTCAGACATGTTATTTTGATTTGGCCAAACGACCTAAAAGAAGAGTAAATATTACACATTCGCCACTCACATGATGTCACTGATGGTTGTGCCATAGATGACGTTTCCATCCACCCACTCAGGCTCAGGGAGGCCGTGGGAGGCGAGTTTTCCCTTCCCGCTGTTTTATTATGGGGTCTTTGTCTTACATATAGAGCGTTGTTCAGGGCACTGTCCATATAAACAACAACATCTACCAGCTTAATGCAAGCATCATAACAGGATCAATTTAACTGATAAAATATTCAGCACGGCCGCAGAGCTCAGATCCAGACACGTTCAGGTGACGGCGAATGGAGTCAGCAGTGAAGGTCGGTGCCTCAGACTGACGCGTTCGCCCACCTGGACGTTTCATCCTGGTGACGGAGCGAACGGTCTGCTCGGAGGTCTCGCCGTACCCTCATCGTCTGCCTCTCCCACTCGTGCGTCCAGAGGCATTCACAACAACATCTGCTGGTCTTGCAGCGCGGATGTGAGATATGAAAACACTTTTTTTTCACTGCCAAGACAATATTACCCAGCATGCCACGCTCTGAATCATTAAAGCCTCGCTGGGCGGCAGATAGAGATCATATACGTGTCATAAGCACCACAGCTGAATGCCAACACACGTGTCCGATGTGCTTTTTCCTTTCTTCTCGCTCTCCTGCATGTCAGCGACGGCCGTGTTGGGTTACATAAAGCAGTCAGCGCAGGGCTTCGTGTCTGAATCGAGTCAGATTCAAAAGCACTTGTCGGGGGAAGAAAGGCCGCCATCGCCTGGCTGCCTCGCTACATAACTAAAGTCAGGCAATGAAGTTTGAGCAGGCCGTGCTGACCTTTTACTTTACGTCTCAATCACGCGCCTCACGTGCGGCGTCTTTGCTCCCATCTTCTCAGGGAGCGATGGAAAACACCGACGGAGCTCATGTTGCGCATTAACAATTGTTTATATGGAATCAGTTATTCTGTGGGCAGGTTCATCGCAGCTGAATTAAAGTCAGTAACTGAGTGAACGCAGGCTTGATGCAGAAACTTAATGGAGGACGACATGTTGATGTACTTATTCTATTATCCAGTAAATGCATCTACTGCCCAGGAAGCTCCTGCTACCTGTTCCTGACACCTATAAGCTCTTTTTTACACTGCACAGCTTCTCTGGTATTTACAGTCCGGTTATTTCCACCTGTGCAGCCTTTTTGCATTTATGCTGGTCAGTGAACGTGCACAGGAGCCGCAGCCGAGCATGTCTGCTCTCGCTGTGAGACCTCACCTCCACTCGTACCTGGACTCGACCTCTCGTCTTTGTGGTGTTTGTGGCTCTTGGAGAATTTTTAATGCTGAACAAACAATAAGGTCTGCAGTTACAGTTCAGACCACACAACAAGTGTGTGATGCAGTTGTTTCAGCCAGTGACATTGTGGTAATATTTTATTGATGTGTATTTGCACTGATTAACAGGGATCCTCCCCTCACGCCAAGCCAGCAGATGGCCCCGCCCCTCCCTGAGCCTGGTTCAACCACAGGTTTCTTCCTGTTAAAAAGGAGTTTTTCCTTCCCACTGTCGCCAAGTGCTGCTCATAGGGGGTCATGTGACTGATGGGGTTTTCTCTGTGTGTGTTATTGTAGGGTCGACATTACAATATAAAGCACCTTAAGGTCACCGTTGTTATGATTTTGTATATAAATAAGATTGAACTGAATTATTCTGCACATGAAGCATATTTATTTAGAGCTAACTTACAAACATCTGTTTGTCTGGCTGGATCTACTGGATGTGGTGCTATAATGTGTATTTGTACATTTACTGAATGGCTTCAGATGGGTCCCATAAACCGGTGACCCGTG